>NW_026262705.1:0-274422 GCF_021869535.1 Mytilus californianus
AGATTTTAAAGAAATTAACTCAAATATGAAGTTTTATAAATATTTCATGGAGATTGAGAAAATCCCTGGGGCCTTAACTATGATGACTCAGCATAAATTCACAGTTTACAGTATGCATAGTTTACTTAAAGCCCTGAATGCAAAATAAATTCATAATATATGCATATTTGTAAGTTAAATTGTTTAGAAGAGCTTATATTTACTCTTCACAGTCATCGAAATTCATAGATCCTTCCTGAATATTATTGGTGGGGTGTTTTCGTCTGTCGATAACCTGAAAGTAAGCCGTAACGCCTAAATCTGCTTTTTTGTCACCGCGGCATAAAAAATACAAGCTAGAAATACAAAAATATCTCAACAAAACTGAAAATAGTGTGTTATATCATGAATATGTACTAAATATTCCATATTGCTAGAAACAGCAGAATAATTTAGGAAAATTGAGGCCCAAGAGGCAAAAAACAGAGAAAATTGCCTACCCCTGGGTCATAAAACAAATAATTTAACTTGTAAATGCTATGATTTTATGATTTTAAAGGTTTTTATACAGAAAATAATAACTGTGCTTGGAAGTTATGCAAAAATCAGATGTTAGCAGTCATTTCAATAAAATTTTAAGTGAATTTATACATCAGACTGGTATCTGCATACATACATACAACTATTGCAAATATGGCTTTGTTTTAACACTTCTAGCTCATATTTTAGCTAAATTATGTCAGATATATCAATGGTTAGAGATGATACTGTTGTGACAAGAATTCTAAACTGACCATTTGAGGCAGATATTGTGAAGCTTTCATTGACAAATAATCAGAATAAATGTTTGTATATATAGGTTGCACTTTGTAAATACAGCTGTTTCTCAAACCACGCCTCTTTTGGGGAGATATAGAATATTCATAGATAATTAATTTCGTTTATATACTGGTTCCCAGTTATGATCTCTATGTTTCATCTCATAGAGACATAACTTGGGAATGTTACCAGTAAATATACATATGCATGTTGTTTATATTGAAATCTGTGGTAATCCTACAGTCGAGGTAGGGATAGTTAAGAAATTTAGTGTTAGTGTAAACTCTTAGAAGTTCGGGGCATATGAACGTTGAAAATATGCCGCACAGCCCTATATTTTGACCTTTGAAAAAAATTGTAGTGCATATGAACTTTCCATTCTAGGATATGATTTTTTTCAAAACTTCATAGAAAAGTGGTACAGTTTTAGCCGTAAAAGGGGTTCCTATGGGAAATTGCATTGTCCATATTTACAGAAATGAAACCTATATTGGGTGAAAAAAGAGAACATACAGAATTTAACCAAATTTTGTTTATCTCACAGATTTTAAAGAAATTAACTCAAATATGAAGTTTTATAAAAATTTCATGGAGATTGAGAAAATCCTGGGCCTTAACTATGATGACTCAGCATAAATTCACAGTTTACAGTATGCATAGTTTACTTAAAGCCCTGAATGCAAAATAAATTCATAATATATGCATATTTGTAAGTTAAATTGTTTAGAAGAGCTTATATTTACTCTTCACAGTCATCGAAATTCATAGATCCTTCCTGAATATTATTGGTGGGGTGTTTTCGTCCTGTCGATAACCTGAAAGTAAGCCGTAACGCCTAAATCTGCTTTTTTGTCACCGCGGCATAAAAAATACAAGCTAGAAATACAAAAATATCTCAACAAAACTGAAAATAGTGTGTTATATCATGAATATGTACTAAATATTCCATATTGCTAGAAACAGCAGAATAATTTAGGAAAATTGAGGCCCAAGAGGCAAAAAACAGAGAAAATTGCCTACCCCCTGGGTCATAAAACAAATAATTTAACTTGTAAATGCTATGATTTTATGATTTTAAAGGTTTTTATACAGAAAACAATAACTGTGCTTGGAAGTTATGCAAACATCAGATGTTAGCAGTCATTTCTATAAAATTTTAAGTGAATTTATACATCAGACTGGTATCTGCATACATACAACTATTGCAAATATGGCTTTGTTTTAACACTTCTAGCTCATATATTAGCTAAATTATGTCAGATATATCAATGGTTAGAGATGATACTGTTGTGACAAGAATTCTAAACTGACCATTTGAGGCAGATATTGTGAACTTTCATCGACAAATAATCAGAATAAATGTTTGTATATATAGGTTGCACTTTGTCAATACAGCTGTTTCTCAAACCACGCCTCTTTTGGGGAGATATAGAATATTCATAGATAATTAATTTCGTTTATATACTGGTTCCCAGTTATGATCTCTATGTTTCATCTCATAGAGACATAACTTGGGAATGTTACCAGTAAATATACATATGCATGTTGTTTATATTGAAATCTGTGGTAATCCTACAGTCAAGGTAGGGATAGTTAAGAAATTTAGTGTTAGTTTAAACTCTTAGAAGTTCGGGGCATATGAACGTTGAAAATATGCCGCACAGCCCTATATTTTGACCTTTGAAAAAAATTGTAGTGCATATGAACTTTCCATTCTAGGATATGATTTTTTTCAAAACTTCATAGAAAAGTGGTACAGTTTTAGCCGTAAAAGGGGTTCCTATGGGAAATTGCATTGTCCATATTTACAGAAATGAAACCTATATTGGGTGAAAAAAGAGAACATACAGAATTTAACCAAATTTTGTTTATCTCACAGATTTTAAAGAAATTAACTCAAATATGAAGTTTTATAAATATTTCATGGAGATTGAGAAAATCCTGGGCCTTAACGATGATGACTCAGCATAAATTCACAGTTTAAAGTATGCATAGTTTACTTAAAGCCCTGAATGCAAAATAAATTCATAATATATGCATATTTGTAAGTTAAATTGTTCAGAAGAGCTTATATTTACTCTTCACAGTCATCGAAATTCATAGATCCTTCCTGAATATTATTGGTGGGGTGTTTTCGTCCTGTCGATAACCTGAAAGTAAGCCGTAACGCCTAAATCTGCTTTTTTTGTCACCGCGGCATAAAAAATACAAGCTAGAAATACAAAAATATCTCAACAAAACTGAAAATAGTGTGTTATATCATGAATATGTACTAAATATTCCATATTGCTAGAAACAGCAGAATAATTTAGGAAAATTGAGGCCCAAGAGGCAAAAAACAGAGAAAATTGCCTATCCCTTGGGTCATAAAACAAATAATTTAACTTGTAAATGCTATGATTTTAAAGGTTTTTATACAGAAAACAATAACTGTGCTTGGAAGTTATGCAAAAATCAGATGTTAGCAGTCATTTCTATAAAATTTTAAGTGAATTTATACATCAGACTGGTATCTGCATACATACAACTATTGCAAATATGGCTTTGTTTTAACACTTCTAGCTCATATATTAGCTAAATTATGTCAGATATATCAATGGTTAGAGATGATACTGTTGTGACAAGAATTCTAAACTGACCATTTGAGGCAGATATTGTGAACTTTCATTGACAAATAATCAGAATAAATGTTTGTATATATAGGTTGCACTTTGTAAATACAGCTGTTTCTCAAACCACGCCTCTTTTGGGGAGATATAGAATATTCATAGATAATTAATTTCGTTTATATACTGGGTTCCCAGTTATGATCTCTATGTTTCATCTCATAGAGACATAACTTGGGAATGTTACAAGTAAATATACATATGCATGTTGTTTATATTGAAATCTGTGGTAATCCTACAGTCAAGGTAGGGATAGTTAAGAAATTTAGTGTTAGTTTAAACTCTTAGAAGTTCGGGCCATATGAACGTTGAAAATATGCCGCACAGCCCTATATTTTGACCTTTGAAAAAAATTGTAGTGCATATGAACTTTCCATTCTAGGATATGATTTTTTTCAAAACTTCATAGAAAAGTGGTACAGTTTTAGCCGTAAAAGGGGTTCCTATGGGAAATTGCATTGTCCATATTTACAGAAATGAAACCTATATTGGGTGAAAAAAGAGAACATACAGAATTTAACCAAATTTTGTTTATCTCACAGATTTTAAAGAAATTAACTCAAATATGAAGTTTTATAAATATTTCATGGAGATTGAGAAAATCCTGGGCCTTAACTATGATGACTCAGCATAAATTCACAGTTTACAGTATGCATAGTTTACTTAAAGCCCTGAATGCAAAATAAATTCATAATATATGCATATTTGTAAGTTAAATTGTTTAGAAGAGCTTATATTTACTCTTCACAGTCATCGAAATTCATAGATCCTTCCTGAATATTATTGGTGGGGTGTTTTCGTCCTGTCGATAACCTGAAAGTAAGCCGTAACGCCTAAATCTGCTTTTTTGTCACCGCGGCATAAAAAATACAAGCTAGAAATACAAAAATATCTCAACAAAACTGAAAATAGTGTGTTATATCATGAATATGTACTAAATATTCCATATTGCTAGAAACAGCAGAATAATTTAGGAAAATTGAGGCCCAAGAGGCAAAAAACAGAGAAAATTGCCTACCCCCTGGGTCATAAAACAAATAATTTAACTTGTAAATGCTATGATTTTATGATTTTAAAGGTTTTTATACAGAAAACAATAACTGTGCTTGGAAGTTATGCAAACATCAGATGTTAGCAGTCATTTCTATAAAATTTTAAGTGAATTTATACATCAGACTGGTATCTGCATACATACAACTATTGCAAATATGGCTTTGTTTTAACACTTCTAGCTCATATATTAGCTAAATTATGTCAGATATATCAATGGTTAGAGATGATACTGTTGTGACAAGAATTCTAAACTGACCATTTGAGGCAGATATTGTGAACTTTCATCGACAAATAATCAGAATAAATGTTTGTATATATAGGTTGCACTTTGTCAATACAGCTGTTTCTCAAACCACGCCTCTTTTGGGGAGATATAGAATATTCATAGATAATTAATTTCGTTTATATACTGGTTCCCAGTTATGATCTCTATGTTTCATCTCATAGAGACATAACTTGGGAATGTTACCAGTAAATATACATATGCATGTTGTTTATATTGAAATCTGTGGTAATCCTACAGTCAAGGTAGGGATAGTTAAGAAATTAGTGTTAGTTTAAACTCTTAGAAGTTCGGGGCATATGAACGTTGAAAATATGCCGCACAGCCCTATATTTTGACCTTTGAAAAAAATTGTAGTGCATATGAACTTTCCATTCTAGGATATGATTTTTTTCAAAACTTCATAGAAAAGTGGTACAGTTTTAGCCGTAAAAGGGGTTCCTATGGGAAATTGCATTGTCCATATTTACAGAAATGAAACCTATATTGGGTGAAAAAAGAGAACATACAGAATTTAACCAAATTTTGTTTATCTCACAGATTTTAAAGAAATTAACTCAAATATGAAGTTTTATAAATATTTCATGGAGATTGAGAAAATCCTGGGCCTTAACGATGATGACTCAGCATAAATTCACAGTTTAAAGTATGCATAGTTTACTTAAAGCCCTGAATGCAAAATAAATTCATAATATATGCATATTTGTAAGTTAAATTGTTCAGAAGAGCTTATATTTACTCTTCACAGTCATCGAAATTCATAGATCCTTCCTGAATATTATTGGTGGGGTGTTTTCGTCCTGTCGATAACCTGAAAGTAAGCCGTAACGCCTAAATCTGCTTTTTTGTCACCGCGGCATAAAAAATACAAGCTAGAAATACAAAAATATCTCAACAAAACTGAAAATAGTGTGTTATATCATGAATATGTACTAAATATTCCATATTGCTAGAAACAGCAGAATAATTTAGGAAAATTGAGGCCCAAGAGGCAAAAAAACAGAGAAAATTGCCTATCCCTTGGGTCATAAAACAAATAATTTAACTTGTAAATGCTATGATTTTAAAGGTTTTTATACAGAAAACAATAACTGTGCTTGGAAGTTATGCAAAAATCAGATGTTAGCAGTCATTTCTATAAAATTTTAAGTGAATTTATACATCAGACTGGTATCTGCATACATACAACTATTGCAAATATGGCTTTGTTTTAACACTTCTAGCTCATATATTAGCTAAATTATGTCAGATATATCAATGGTTAGAGATGATACTGTTGTGACAAGAATTCTAAACTGACCATTTGAGGCAGATATTGTGAACTTTCATTGACAAATAATCAGAATAAATGTTGTATATATAGGTTGCACTTTGTAAATACAGCTGTTTCTCAAACCACGCCTCTTTTGGGGAGATATAGAATATTCATAGATAATTAATTTCGTTTATATACTGGTTCCCAGTTATGATCTCTATGTTTCATCTCATAGAGACATAACTTGGGAATGTTACAAGTAAATATACATATGCATGTTGTTTATATTGAAATCTGTGGTAATCCTACAGTCAAGGTAGGGATAGTTAAGAAATTTAGTGTTAGTTTAAACTCTTAGAAGTTCGGGCCATATGAACGTTGAAAATATGCCGCACAGCCCTATATTTTGACCTTTGAAAAAAATTGTAGTGCATATGAACTTTCCATTCTAGGATATGATTTTTTTCAAAACTTCATAGAAAAGTGGTACAGTTTTAGCCGTAAAAGGGGTTCCTATGGGAAATTGCATTGTCCATATTTACAGAAATGAAACCTATATTGGGTGAAAAAAGAGAACATACAGAATTTAACCAAATTTTGTTTATCTCACAGATTTTAAAGAAATTAACTCAAATATGAAGTTTTATAAATATTTCATGGAGATTGAGAAAATCCTGGGCCTTAACTATGATGACTCAGCATAAATTCACAGTTTACAGTATGCATAGTTTACTTAAAGCCCTGAATGCAAAATAAATTCATAATATATGCATATTTGTAAGTTAAATTGTTTAGAAGAGCTTATATTTACTCTTCACAGTCATAGAAATTCATAGATCCTTCCTGAATATTATTGGTGGGGTGTTTTCGTCCTGTCGATAACCTGAAAGTAAGCCGTAACGCCTAAATCTGCTTTTTTGTCACCGCGGCATAAAAAATACAAGCTAGAAATACAAAAATATCTCAACAAAACTGAAAATAGTGTGTTATATCATGAATATGTACTAAATATTCCATATTGCTAGAAACAGCAGAATAATTTAGGAAAATTGAGGCCCAAGAGGCAAAAAACAGAGAAAATTGCCTACCCCCTGGGTCATAAAACAAATAATTTAACTTGTAAATGCTATGATTTTATGATTTTAAAGGTTTTTATACAGAAAATAATAACTGTGCTTGGAAGTTATGCAAAAATCAGATGTTAGCAGTCATTTCTATAAAATTTTAAGTGAATTTATACATCAGACTGGTATCTGCATACATACAACTATTGCAAATATGGCTTTGTTTTAACACTTCTAGCTCATATATTAGCTAAATTATGTCAGATATATCAATGGTTAGAGATGATACTGTTGTGATAAGAATTCTAAACTGACCATTTGAGGCAGATATTGTGAACTTTCATTGACAAATAATCAGAATAAATGTTTGTATATATAGGTTGCACTTTGTAAATACAGCTGTTTCTCAAACCACGCCTCTTTTGGGGAGATATAGAATATTCATAGATAATTAATTTCGTTTATATACTGGTTCCCAGTTATGATCTCTATGTTTCATCTCATAGAGACATAACTTGGGAATGTTACCAGTAAATATACATATGCATGTTGTTTATATTGAAATCTGTGGTAATCCTACAGTCAAGGTAGGGATAGTTAAGAAATTTAGTGTTAGTTTAAACTCTTAGAAGTTCGGGGCATATGAACGTTGAAAATATGCCGCACAGCCCTATATTTTGACCTTTGAAAAAAATTGTAGTGCATATGAACTTTCCATTCTAGGATATGATTTTTTTCAAAACTTCATAGAAAAGTGGTACAGTTTTAGCCGTAAAAGGGGTTCCTATGGGAAATTGCATTGTCCATATTTACAGAAATGAAACCTATATTGGGTGAAAAAAGAGAACATACAGAATTTAACCAAATTTTGTTTATCTCACAGATTTTAAAGAAATTAACTCAAATATGAAGTTTTATAAATATTTCATGGAGATTGAGAAAATCCTGGGCCTTAACTATGATGACTCAGCATAAATTCACAGTTTACAGTATGCATAGTTTACTTAAAGCCCTGAATGCAAAATAAATTCATAATATATGCATATTTGTAAGTTAAATTGTTTAGAAGAGCTTATATTTACTCTTCACAGTCATCGAAATTCATAGATCCTTCCTGAATATTATTGGTGGGGTGTTTTCGTCCTGTCGATAACCTGAAAGTAAGCCGTAACGCCTAAATCTGCTTTTTTGTCACCGCGGCATAAAAAATACAAGCTAGAAATACAAAAATATCTCAACAAAACTGAAAATAGTGTGTTATATCATGAATATGTACTAAATATTCCATATTGCTAGAAACAGCAGAATAATTTAGGAAAATTGAGGCCCAAGAGGCAAAAAACAGAGAAAATTGCCTACCCCGTGGGTCATAAAACAAATAATTTAACTTGTAAATGCTATGATTTTATGATTTTAAAGGTTTTTATACAGAAAACAATAACTGTGCTTGGAAGTTATGCAAAAATCAGATGTTAGCAGTCATTTCTATAAAATTTTAAGTGAATTTATACATCAGACTGGTATCTGCATACATACAACTATTGCAAATATGGCTTTGTTTTAACACTTCTAGCTCATATATTAGCTAAATTATGTCAGATATATCAATGGTTAGAGATGATACTGTTGTGACAAGAATTCTAAACTGACCATTTGAGGCAGATATTGTGAACTTTCATTGACAAATAATCAGAATAAATGTTTGTATGTATAGGTTGCACTTTGTAAATACAGCTGTTTCTCAAACCACGCCTCTTTTGGGGAGATATAGAATATTCATAGATAATTAATTTTGTTTATATACTGGTTCCCAGTTATGATCTCTATGTTTCATCTCATAGAGACATAACTTGGGAATGTTACCAGTAAATATACATATGCATGTTGTTTATATTGAAATCTGTGGTAATCCTACAGTCAAGGTAGGGATAGTTAAGAAATTTAGTGTTAGTTTAAACTCTTAGAAGTTCGGGCCATATGAACGTTGAAAATATGCCGCACAGCCCTATATTTTGACCTTTGAAAAAAATTGTAGTGCATATGAACTTTCCATTCTAGGATATGATTTTTTTCAAAACTTCATAGAAAAGTGGTACAGTTTTAGCCGTAAAAGGGGTTCCTATGGGAAATTGCATTGTCCATATTTACAGAAATGAAACCTATATTGGGTGAAAAAAGAGAACATACAGAATTTAACCAAATTTTGTTTATCTCACAGATTTTAAAGAAATTAACTCAAATATGAAGTTTTATAAATATTTCATGGAGATTGAGAAAATCCTGGGCCTTAACTATGATGACTCAGCATAAATTCACAGTTTACAGTATGCATAGTTTACTTAAAGCCCTGAATGCAAAATAAATTCATAATATATGCATATTTGTAAGTTAAATTGTTTAGAAGAGCTTATATTTACTCTTCACAGTCATCGAAATTCATAGATCCTTCCTGAATATTATTGGGGGGGGGTGTTTTCGTCCTGTCGATAACCTGAAAGTAAGCCGTAACGCCTAAATCTGCTTTTTTGTCACCGCGGCATAAAAAATACAAGCTAGAAATACAAAAATATCTCAACAAAACTGAAAATAGTGTGTTATATCATGAATATGTACTAAATATTCCATATTGCTAGAAACAGCAGAATAATTTAGGAAAATTGAGGCCCAAGAGGCAAAAAACAGAGAAAATTGCCTACCCCGTGGGTCATAAAACAAATAATTTAACTTGTAAATGCTATGATTTTATGATTTTAAAGGTCTTTATACAGAAAACAATCACTGTGCTTGGAAGTTATGCAAAAATCAGATGTTAGCAGTCATTTCTATAAAATTTTAAGTGAATTTATACATCAGACTGGTATCTGCATACATACAACTATTGCAAATATGGCTTTGTTTTAACACTTCTAGCTCATATATTAGCTAAATTATGTCAGATATATCAATGGTTAGAGATGATACTGTTGTGACAAGAATTCTAAACTGACCATTTGAGGCAGATATTGTGAACTTTCATTGACAAATAATCAGAATAAATGTTTGTATATATAGGTTGCACTTTGTAAATACAGCTGTTTCTCAAACCACGCCTCTTTTGGGGAGATATAGAATATTCATAGATAATTAATTATGTTTATATACTGGTTCCCAGTTATGATCTCTATGTTTCATCTCATAGAGACATAACTTGGGAATGTTACCAGTAAATATACATATGCATGTTGTTTATATTGAAATCTGTGGTAATCCTACAGTCAAGGTAGGGATAGTTAAGAAATTTAGTGTTAGTTTAAACTCTTAGAAGTTCGGGGCATATGAACGTTGAAAATATGCCGCACAGCCCTATATTTTGACCTTTGAAAAAAATTGTAGTGCATATGAACTTTCCATTCTAGGATATGATTTTTTTCAAAACTTCATAGAAAAGTGGTACAGTTTTAGCCGTAAAAGGGGTTCCTATGGGAAATTGCATTGTCCATATTTACAGAAATGAAACCTATATTGGGTGAAAAAAGAGAACATACAGAATTTAACCAAATTTTGTTTATCTCACAGATTTTAAAGAAATTAACTCAAATATGAAGTTTTATAAATATTTCATGGAGATTGAGAAAATCCTGGGCCTTAACTATGATGACTCAGCATAAATTCACAGTTTACAGTATGCATAGTTTACTTAAAGCCCTGAATGCAAAATAAATTCATAATATATGCATATTTGTAAGTTAAATTGTTTAGAAGAGCTTATATTTACTCTTCACAGTCATCGAAATTCATAGATCCTTCCTGAATATTATTGGTGGGGTGTTTTCGTCCTGTCGATAACCTGAAAGTAAGCCGTAACGCCTAAATCTGCTTTTTTGTCACCGCGGCATAAAAAATACAAGCTAGAAATACAAAAATATCTCAACAAAACTGAAAATAGTGTGTTATATCATGAATATGTACTAAATATTCCATATTGCTAGAAACAGCAGAATAATTTAGGAAAATTGAGGCCCAAGAGGCAAAAAACAGAGAAAATTGCCTACCCCCTGGGTCATAAAACAAATAATTTAACTTGTAAATGCTATGATTTTATGATTTTAAAGGTCTTTATACAGAAAACAATAACTGTGCTTGGAAGTTATGCAAAATTCAGATGTTAGCAGTCATTTCTATAAAATTTTAAGTGAATTTATACATCAGACTGGTATCTGCATACATACAACTATTGCAAATATGGCTTTGTTTTAACACTTCTAGCTCATATATTAGCTAAATTATGTCAGATATATCAATGGTTAGAGATGATACTGTTGTGACAAGAATTCTAAACTGACCATTTGAGGCAGATATTGTGAACTTTCATTGACAAATAATCAGAATAAATGTTTGTATATATAGGTTGCACTTTGTAAATACAGCTGTTTCTCAAACCACGCCTCTTTTGGGGAGATATAGAATATTCATAGATAATTAATTTTGTTTATATACTGGTTCCCAGTTATGATCTCTATGTTTCATCTCATAGAGACATAACTTGGGAATGTTACCAGTAAATATACATATGCATGTTGTTTATATTGAAATCTGTGGTAATCCTACAGTCAAGGTAGGGATAGTTAAGAAATTTAGTGTTAGTTTAAACTCTTAGAAGTTCGGGCCATATGAACGTTGAAAATATGCCGCACAGCCCTATATTTTGACCTTTGAAAAAAATTGTAGTGCATATGAACTTTCCATTCTAAGATATGATTTTTTTCAAAACTTCATAGAAAAGTGGTACAGTTTTAGCCGTAAAAGGGGTTCCTATGGGAAATTGCATTGTCCATATTTACAGAAATGAAACCTATATTGGGTGAAAAAAGAGAACATACAGAATTTAACCAAATTTTGTTTATCTCACAGATTTTAAAGAAATTAACTCAAATATGAAGTTTTATAAATATTTCATGGAGATTGAGAAAATCCTGGGCCTTAACTATGATGACTCAGCATAAATTCACAGTTTACAGTATGCATAGTTTACTTAAAGCCCTGAATGCAAAATAAATTCATAATATATGCATATTTGTAAGTTAAATTGTTTAGAAGAGCTTATATTTACTCTTCACAGTCATCGAAATTCATAGATCCTTCCTGAATATTATTGGTGGGGTGTTTTCGTCCTGTCGATAACCTGAAAGTAAGCCGTAACGCCTAAATCTGCTTTTTTGTCAACGCGGCATAAAAAATACAAGCTAGAAATACAAAAATATCTCAACAAAACTGAAAATAGTGTGTTATATCATGAATATGTACTAAATATTCCATATTGCTAGAAACAGCAGAATAATTTAGGAAAATTGAGGCCCAAGAGGCAAAAAACAGAGAAAATTGCCTATCCCCTGGGTCATAAAACAAATAATTTAACTTGTAAATGCTATGATTTTATGATTTTAAAGGTCTTTATACAGAAAACAATAACTGTGCTTGGAAGTTATGCAAAAATCAGATGTTAGCAGTCATTTCTATAAAATTTTAAGTGAATTTATACATCAGACTGGTATCTGCATACATACAACTATTGCAATTATGGCTTTGTTTTAACACTTCTAGCTCATATATTAGCTAAATAATGTCAGATATATCAATGGTTAGAGATGATACTGTTGTGACAAGAATTCTAAACTGACCATTTGAGGCAGATATTGTGAACTTTCATTGACAAATAATCAGAATAAATGTTTGTTTATATAGGTTGCACTTTGTAAATACAGCTGTTTCTCAAACCACGCCTCTTTTGGGGAGATATAGAATATTCATAGATAATTAATTTTGTTTATATACTGGTTCCCAGTTATGATCTCTATGTTTCATCTCATAGAGACATAACTTGGGAATGTTACCAGTAAATATACATATGCATGTTGTTTATATTATAAATCTGTGGTAATCCTACAATCAAGGTAGGGATAGTTAAGAAATTTAGTGTAAGTTTAAACTCATAGAAGTTCGGGGCATATAAACGTTGAAAATATGCCACAAAGCCCTATATTTTGACCTTTGAAAAAAAATTGAAGTGCATATGAACTTTCCATTCTAGGATATGATTTTTTTTCAAAACTTTATAGTAAAAGTGGTACAGTTTTAGCCGTAAAAGGAGTTTCTATGGGAAATTGCATTGTCCATATTTACAGAAATGCAACCTAAAGGCCAGCAATTTTATATAAAAATTGACCGGCAATTAAGATTACTGATAAATTAATCAATCATGTCAATTTGGCTAAAACTGATTTAACATTTTCGTAGGGAAAGATCTTTGAAAATGTATACGACAAATAATGCCATTTGATGGCAATAGCTCAAATATATCACCGATGAATAGTTTGTCACTTTTCTATCAAAAGATGTGATAATCCTTTTTTAAACATTGTACATGTATATTTTTAAGAAAACTGGGTGTTGACATGTATATAAATGTTAGAATCAAACCTTTTTTTCCAGTCTTGCTTTCTTCCATAAAAAGAATGCCCATCTCGGATACCATTATCTTGTGTTTGAGGAGGGATAAATCGTACTTTGTAAAAAAAAAAAAAAAAAAGTTTGATTTTAACAAATCTTTTTTTCCATAAACTGACATATTCCAGTTGCTGGATATTTTTGTTTTACGATTGAAAAACTTGTTTTTTTAACAGACTAGGCATATAATTGGATTTAACTGTGCTCCTACTCTTGCTGCATTCTTTTTATTTATAAGCTACGGACTACCTACAGGAGCTTCTCGTGAAAAATGAAAATAGGCTATACATGTAAGAATCCTGTAACTTCACGTTTCGTCATATTGAGGATAAAAACTATCCTCTCACTGAATAATTCCAAGTTTGGTGACAATATTGAACGCATCTATTAAATTGCGCTTGAAATAAAGGATACATCTTATAAAATACAGTTTCCTCATACATGTATCTTGACTTACATCTAAAATGGAAAATGAGGGTCGAATGAGAAAAAACATGACGACAAAAGAGATGACTGGATTCCCAATTCTAAACTTTTCATTTCTATGTCGCAACATTCCATCAACGCTTGACTATGGTGTATAATTTCCCAGTTGATACGATATTTCTCAGTTGATACGATTTTTCCCAGCTTGCATTCCTTTCATGATTTCCTTGATATAGTATTGCTGTTTACAATGACAATTTTTAAAAACCAAAAGTTCAAAGTGATGAAATCGAAGTCATGATTTCTAAAAAAATAAGGATGACACCACGAGAAAGTTTTTCTTTATGGGGTATGATTCACAGATGAGAAAAATATTCTCCAATAGTTGTTACCCCATTATCTTTCCTCCAATGTAACCTACCGAATTACACTTGTCACCAAATGTATACTTGATTACAACACGACGGGTGCAGCATGTGAGATCGCCACCGGTTTTTATTGGGGTTCTTGTTGCTTAGTCATAAACATAGTTTTCTATCAAGTTGTGTTTAATATACTGTTGTGTGTTTTTTGTTGTTTTTCGCTTTTTGCAATGGCATTGCCGATTTGTTCATAACTTATATATTTGAATATTCCTATGGTATCTTTCGCCTCCACCTATACCAAATAGTATAACAGCTTTGCCACGTGTTTTTTCTGAGTGCAATTGAATGACTGATTGATCGTGTTTGTGTAGCGTTCAGTAGCAAATATTTCATACACATTCTGAAAAAAAAAAAATTAACAATACATCCACAAAGGTTCAGTGAGGGAGGTCAGTAGGGATAAAGACTATGTTAGACAGATACAGAAGGTTTGTTTGCAACAGCTCTGGGCTACCTTCGAACACAACAAAGAGTTGTTGCAAGATTTTTGCAGGCAGACAGCTTAACATTCAACCTACACTGGACATCTAATGTATCACCCCATTCTACTGGACGTCGATCTGCTTCCATCATATGCGATTGATTGTTACATATTGCACTCTCGAATAGCTCTATGCTGTTGGATACCTGAATATTACTTATATAGACTTTTTTATAACAATATTACTAGCAAATATTTCCACAATTACGGAGCAATATTTTGAAGATGAATTTTCTCTGAAATACACAAAAAACAAAACAAACAGAAAAAATAAAATAATCCTGTATCTTAGACTAAAGTATCAATCAGCACACATCCAACATCCAATGGATTTAGTATAAAAACATCATTAATAGTCGGAGAAAAACATGACCTTGTGCAACTAAAATACAGGTATCGAGATTGTATAATTGTTTTAAATGTGCATATGTTTATTTTTATAACAATATGGATTTTGATGGGGATTTCATACTCATAAAACTGCTTGCAAGTTACTACACTGTATACGCGTATTAGGTCTTTTTTTCGGGCATCAGATATTGTCCACAAAGACAAAAGCATGTAAGTTAAAAAGAGGTAACTACATGATAGTGAAAGACTTTCATCCGACCTGGCACAGTGATTCCCTGCAAGATGTAAATACAATAAAGTAAAAGACTGTGTGATTGATTGATAAATGGCTGTGCAGCACCAAATATTACATCCATCCATTTCATATATAGGATAATAAGTTCATGCCAAATGAATATAAGCACTGCTTTGTTCTATAGGTACACAATACAGCCATTTAAAAAATAGGGTTCCATATGTCCCCATTTAAATGCATTGATCGTCCTAAAAAATAGGGGGCCGGATCCCCTGGATCCGCCACTGCATTAAGAATGTCACCATATACCAATTCACATTCTGACCAGTCTCAGTTCCCCATACTTCCATGCATTGATCTTCATCTATAAAAATGGCTGATAAATGACACTGGTGTAGTTTTCTTAATTGTTACGGTAACAATTTTCACAAATTACTCTTTGGACTTATCAATGATGATATGACTTACAGAACTTTTTAGGCATCGTGTCGATCTTACCGAGTTCAGCCATTTCCAACTGATTTCTACATTTGTTCTAACTTTGTGATGCTACACTACTAAAGGTAAGGGAGGTCCAGCTCCTATGTGTGTGTCTTGCAAAAAATATAGTTCCACAGCATGATTTTGTATGCCATTAACTAATGAAAGCCAGGAACATGTAATTCGGTAATTGTAGAAGGTCGCTGTCTTTCACTTTTTTTGCGTTTATTATTTTGTCATTCATTATACCGTTTATCTTTCCTTTTGAATTTTTATACATTTGGTTATGTCGGGCCTAGTTAAGCTGACTATACGGCAAGGGTTTTGCTCATTGTTCAGTGAAGGCCGTATAGTGGACTACAATTGATTTAACCCATATCGTTTCATAGGTACTTGGGGACTGGACAATATTTTAGCCCTAACCTTTTCATGCCTTTTTCCAATATCCGTATTTTTTATCCCTATAAATTTCAATTATTTTCCCGTTTTTCTGGGTCATATGAACATAAATATACTACAAATAACTTGTATTTGCTATTTACTATCAATTGCAAGTTTTACTATCCACAACGGTTATACTGACAGATATATTTTGACTTTGTTTATAAATTCCCTATACCCTGCCTCCGTGGTCATCATGGAAATATCTTACTTTTTCTCTACACATAAAATCAAATGAACATCGCTTTTTTCGTCTCAAAACCAGTGCAGCCGTCAACAAGGAGCAACGTAGGCATCTGTTTCATGCGATGGTAAAGCCACCTCTTTCTTTCCAAAGGAATAGAGAGGGGCTTTTACCATCGCATGAACCAATTAGCCGTGTAAAACAGTGAGACAATGTTATAGTATTAAGTAAAAATTTTAAAATCCGTATAATAATTGAAGAGCTATATAAAATCTTATTTGAAAGATACAATGTGTGTTAATGTGAAAAATATTCATTTTAATTTCAAATGCAACCCTTCCCGGCCGGATTATTTCCACTAAATTATATAACAAAATAGGCATCATGTTTAATTTGATGTATAGCAGTTAGGTCCAATTTCTACCCTGTAAGAATAATAGCAAAAATGAAAATAAAGGTATGATTAAATCTATGAGGTTTAACGTGCAAAGTATACAGATCTAGAAATTTGAAAGAATCAAAATATATAGATCAGAGGTAAGACATTATGTTTGATACCAATAATAACCCATCTGGCTCACTGCTCGAAAGTAGATGAAGTACTAGATTGGGTCAGGATGCCATGCTAGTATATACATATCTGCTTGGCATACAGCTTGCATCCTTCTGGAATATGCATGAACTATTTTCCTAAAAACAAATCAATCATCTTCCCAAACTAATAAAACAAATAGAAAAGGGGAGAGTAAAAGAACATTCAGTTTTTATCAAGTTACACAAACTATTCGCTATTCTATTGATAATGACAAAAGATTTGTTTACTATCCCCTACCGTGCAACTAAAAAACCAATTCTGTTGATGATAAACAAAGCTTGTATGGCATTTTACATGAAGAGGCATTGGCGAATTTTTTCATAAAGGGGAGGGGGTCACTGACTGCCTAAGAGGGACCCCGCTGCAGTCTGCTTCTGTGATTCCCTAAATAATCAACCCTTTTTTTTCACGCAAAATACGGAAGGAAAAAGGGGGGGGCACCCTGGGCCACCCGGCCTAAATCCGCCTCTGAGAGGGGTATCGATAAGCTGAAATTAAAACTTGCTTTCAATAAATGGTTCGATCATTCATCTTTTGTTGCGGTAGAGCAAGGGTTATGTTTTTTTTACCAAAAACAAAATATATTATTTTTTAACCAAGGATTTATATAGAAATAGTTTTAGATCCTTTTATGTACAGGGCCCGTATGCATAAAGCTACTTAAGTTAAGTTTTTTTTTAAGGTTATTGCTAAATATTAACGATCATCGTAATTTTCTTCAAATCACGTATAATCAACAAATCAAGAGATAACAGTGGGTAGTTATATAATGTTACTTCATTCTAGTACCCTTATATCCCAATCTCGTTCAATACTAAGAATGTATTAGTCAATCAATGTAAATAATCATAACAAACTTTTACACGGATAAGTACATGTGATGAGCTAATATATATCATACGGTAATTAGAGAAAGGTTTCGATTTAAGTATTCCTTAGTTAAGTGAAGACTTAAGTAAGTTTATGCATACGACTTAAGAAATTTAGCTAACTAAGGAAATTCTTAGTGAAATTTAAGTTTAATTTTTGGGGCCCTTAATAGCTTGCTGTTCGGTGTGAGCCAAGGCTCCGTGTTGAAGACCGTACTTTGACCTATAATGGTTTACTTTTATAAATTTTGACTTGGATGGAGAGTTGTCTCATTGGCACTCATACCACATCTTCTTATATCTAATTAAGGAACACTTAAGTTAAGATGTTTTATGCATACGGCCCCAGGAGTTTTACTCACTCAATGTTTAATATATTTTTTTCATCTCCCTTTTAAACTGACAAATTATTTCCAAATGCATTTATAAATAAAAGATAATTTAAACTCTCGCCTTTAAAACAGCATGATACATGTACCGTGCGACCATGTTGTTGTTATGATGATGATGGAAGTTTTTAACGACCTTGACTGGCTATACAGCCCTTGCACGGTCGGTTGTTGTTGTTATTGAAGTTTGGGTGGTGTTTATTGTTCAACATGTCAACGCCATCCAATCGCGTATTAGGAAAAAATCTACAGATCGTAGTCGAGGCGGTCCGTGTAACACTTATCAATTCAAAATTTCCAAAAGTTTTCAAATTTTAGATTTTTGGATTTTTGATCAAAGTATTAAAATATTAAAATTCCAAATTTTGAAAATTACACCAAATAATTAAAAATTCTAAATTATAAACTTCCTGTTACATTTTAATAGTTTAGATATTTAAGCAAACTTTAAAAAATTATAAACTGAACATACAGTTTTGAACATTTTGCTTTTTGAAAGTTTGATTTTTTTTATTTTTGATTAAAATATAGGAACAGGGGAAAGGACTAAAAAGTGGATACCTGCTACAAGTGTGAATTGGAATAAGAATGAAAGGAAACGAAATGAAATTTACGAAAACAATAAATTCTGCAAAGCTAAATAAAAATAAAAATTATAAAACAGTGGTTAACGTGTAAGCTTATTACCGGGTTTGTAATAACATGCACAACACAACAGGTGTCACATGTGGATCATGATCTGATTACCCTTCCGGAGCACCTTAGATCACCACCAGTTTTTGGTGAGGTTCGTGTTGCTCAGTCTTTAGTTTTGTATGTTGTGTGTTGTGTACTATTGTTTGTCTATTGGTGTTTTTCTTTTTTAGGCATAGCGTTGTCTTTTTATTTTCGACAAATTAGTTTGAATGTCCTTGTTATCTTTCGCCCCTCGTTTGTTTGATCTACAGGGTGGACAAAAGAAATATGCTTCTTTGAGGTCTTAATAAATAATAAGTAATCATACCAAATTTCGACACACTTTGATTCTCTAACTAAATGAACAATATTCAGAAATTACTTGTCGACTTTATTATTACTGCTATTTTCAAATAGCGAATAAAAGGAAACCGGATATTCGATTTGTATACGCCCGTTTACGGGATGTATTATGGTATACCGTTGTCCGTCTGTCCGTCCGTCCGTCCGTCCGTGTGTCCGTCTGTCCGTCGTCAACATGTCGGACAATAACTCAAAAACGCTTTAACCAGTTTGTATTAAACTTTGCTGAATTGTTTATATCTATTGACGTGACTTCCCTTTTGATTTTTATAAATTTCAGATTTTACTTTCTTGAGTTATGGGGTTGTATTCATTAAAAAAGGGGGATTTCCCACTTTTCGGACAATCACTCAAAAACGCTTTGAACAGTTTCATGAAACTTTGCTGAATTGTTTATATCTGTTGACGTGACTTCCCTTTTGATTTTTATAAATTTCAGATTTTACGTTTATGGGGTTAATTGAATATAAATTCAAATCATATAACCAATTTCAAGTTCTTTGACTTCATTTATTCAGAAACCTAAAATATGTCAAATATCTAATTACAATCCAAATTCAGACCTGTATCAAGCTTGAATATTGTGTCAATTTTTGCCCCAACTGTTCAGGGTTGGACCTTTGCGGGCGTATCCAGCTACGCTCAGCGAAGCAGTTTATTGAAATACGGGATAGTTCCGTATTTGTTATTTGCACGTTTGTAAGTTATCCTGCGACAATCAACTTTGAGCAAAATACAAGTACGCAGCTACGTCCAGTTAGAATGGGGCATGTAGAGAGAGTGCCACGTACTATGCACATTACGAAACGTTACAACAATTATTTAAAGGGAAAATTCGCGATTTTTTACTTATCATCTTATTATGTTCATAATACCATAAAAAACATATTCACCAAGTTTTATCTGGATATGAAAACTAAGAAAGAAGAAAATTGGGAATTATTAATTCTATTTATTGGAACTTCCTGACTTATGTGACGTAGTTTAAGTCTTTTTGCATGCCGGGAGTGGAATTAATCTCATTTAAGTCTTGTTCGTTAATCATCTTATAACGCGATTTAAAGCGCATCGACGACTTTTGGCGTAGCTATTAACCAACTAATAATTAAGAAAGTAAAGTGATCAGCCGTGCAACTTTTAAAAATAAAATGTACGATTTATATTTTAAGAATTTCTGATAATGATTTTAGTCATTATAGTAATAAAAGTAAATCATACAATAGAATATTTTTATGAATTTTTTTTCCGACGGATATTTTCAACAAACATATAACTGATAGTGTATTAAAAATGCATGTTTGTATTCTCACCTTTTACTTCAGTCTAGCAAACATTTCCCGCTAGTACTGTGTAAAATACAATGTGTATTGTACTTTGACACTTAGTGACTACCTGTTGAATGCGTGGTTAAATTCAAGGTATTTAAAGGTTTGCATTCTGTTATTCTAATCTTTTGATCTTCACTCAGTGAATTTTAGCCGTCACGGTTCACCGTTCCAGGTGTGAACATCATTTCGCATGAATGATAAACGGGAGTGATAGTTTGAGACAGAAAATAAAAAAAGAAATATAATTATTTTGGGGGAGTAATATGGTGGCACAATAACTGAATAACCGTGGTATATTTTTATATTTTCCGTAAGCTCAGTTTAAAATGAATTTTGACTGCCTAATATTTTTGCAACAATGAAATACTGAATTAATTTAATTGAATAAATAATAATGGCATTCTAAACACGAGTGTATGAACTAAAAATTGTACTATTTTAAATTAGAATCGGTGACCTTGAATATTTGAAATAGATAATTACCAATTGCAATTATATAATTTGGTCCGTCCAAAGCGATCTTTATTTACATATTCAGGAATTAATGTCCTAATCAAAATATTTTAAATCTCACAACGTATAAATACTTCAGCCATTTGAAGAAAGATGTTTAAAAAATTGACAGGAAATTTAAGGTCAGCTTTGTCTTATTGGAATGAGATCGAATAATTACGAACAAAAATTATTTTCCGGTTTGAAAAACATAAAAAAAAAAAGGATAAAAGAGAAATGTGGGTTTGAGACAGAAAAAAATAATTATTTGGGGAGGAATATGGTGGCAATATACCTGAATCGCCGTTATATATATTTTTTAAATTTTGCGTTAGCTCAGTTTTTAAATAGATGGGTGAGTCTTTTGTTGTAACATCGGAATTCTGAATAACTTTCAATGAGATAATTTTATAAATAAAAATGGCCCACAAAAACGAGCATATAAACCAAAAACTGTGCTATTTTGAATTATCATCGGTAACTTTGAATATTTAAATGTGCAGAGAAAATTATCAATTACATTAATATAGTTTGGTCTGTCCAAAGCGATCTACATTTACCTAATCAGGAATGTCCTTATTAAAATATTCTACATCTCACAACAAATACTTTAGCTATTTGACCAACGATGTTTAAAAAAAATTTACAGAATCAATCTAACGTCAACTTTCCTTTAATGAACGGAGACAGACCGGCGGAATCAATTTTCAATGTGCTTTATATCTTGTACCTTTGCAAGACTTATCATTCATTCATAAACCATGTCTATACCGCAGACATATATATACATATAATTATATGTCTGTCTTAACTGACAAGAATACTCCTGGTTTTACACTAGTAATTTGTTGGGGTCCTTTATAGCGAGCTGTTCGGTGTGAGCCAAGGCTCCGTGTTGAAGACCGTACTTTGACCTATAATGGTTTACTTTTATAAATTGTGACTTGGATGGAGAGTTGTCTCATTTGCACTCATACCACATCTTCTTATATCTATAAGCAGTATATTCTTTAAATTTCTGTGATTTAATACCAAGAAAGAAAAAAATCCCGAAATTAATTTGATACTTTGATACTCAATATTTTTCCTGGAAAATATTCACATCCTCATTCGGTCTGAAAATAAGATAAGAAACTGGTATACAGAACATGCAGAAGTGTGAATGTCATAAAACCTTGTTATATCAGAAACCATTATAAATGTGAACCTGTATACGTAAGACCTCATGGGACGTCACCTAACCACATACAGGTAATATACAAGTAGCTCTGTTATACCCGGAAATGTCAAGGTTAATCACTGCAAAGTAAATTCTGATGATTGTGAAGCATGACCATACATGATTTTAGAGGAGTCTTAGGCGGGGGATTGCTGAAACGATTTAAATTCTGACTAGATTTTTTCTCAATTTAAATCACTGAACTAAAAAAAAAAAAAGAAGAAAACTACGTCCAAGAACAGAATTCTTCTTGTAAATTCATAAATACCAACGTTCTTATTTTGTAACTTTCGATAGACTTGACCTCCACACCCCCCACACCCCTCAAACCTGGGAACATTATATCTAACAATGTTTATGTTCCTGCCCAAATAAAAAAAAAAAAGAAGAAAAAAAATGAAGGAGATGAACCACTAGAGATGAACGGTAAGTCACATCAGATTCAGATATTTATATAGTTGATTGTCGCTAACTAGAGATGTATAGTTACGTGTCTCTGCGTTAACTGATAAGAATAACAGGAAAGTATAAACTTGAAATAGATTTATGATGAATAATATGCAATTGCGGCACCCCTTTTTATAAAAGCGTACATGCATGTATTTTAATGACTGTCCGTTATTTCGATTATAATGACAATTGTTCGTGAAATCCTATAGTTGGTGAGACTTTTTTTTACCAGATATGCGACTTTTCGTATTTATATTTTCTCTTATATTACTCTTATTTAATATTTTATGCATAAGTGCAATATTGGGAATGCCGGGTTTATTCCCCCACAAGCTAACGTAATAAATTAATCAACCCTCAAGCTGATCAGACGTTAATACAACTGCTATCAGTCTATCAGGAGTGAAGTTTCTTTATTTCTTCAAATAAACTTTTTGGGGATGATTAGTGTACGTCCAGTGGCATATATATTACATGCATGTCGGAGCAGGAAAATTGGCATAAGGTTCTATTAGAACCATGTTCACATTAATATACATTATACCCAACAATTGTGATGATGACGAATTTCTTCAACTGTTCGAGAACAATCTAATTGAAATATAAATCTGTGATTTTACTATGTCCATAACTTCGATGAACCAAAGCAAGTTAGATATCGACCTGTATTTAAATCAAATTTGTTCTGGATGTTCTTTCTTATATTCAATATACAATTTTTAAATTGAGACTATCTATAGTTCCGTAACTTTCTATCTAAGCGTATAAACCAATGATCGACAAGTGCGTACATTTTTGTTAAATCAATAGTCTTTCATTATTCAAAATGTCCATCATTATTGACAACGAGTATATACTTACATTTTCCCCAATTTACCCTTGGAAAAAATATGTAAATAGATTTTTATTTTATCAAATCTTTTTTTGGAATTATTTATATCACTATCGGACACGCAAGACAGAGATGTATATTATACACCTGATAGTTTCAAAATGGAAAGTTACAAGTTATCGGCTGTGTACACTGATCAATACCCTCAGAAGTGAAGCGATGCATGAACATGCTTTATGAAATTGTGTTATAAGAGTTTTTAATCCCGACATGAAATCGCTTGAATACCTGGACGTGTCACCTCACAATACCTCAGGGATTATTTCCTTTAGCCATGCTGGTGATCAGATAAGAGAAGGTCCGAATTTATTTAAATAAGTTTATTACATAAAAGAATTATGAACACATTAGATTTTCGAAAACAATTTTACACGGAACACTTATTTATGACTTTGAACTTTGACTTTTTAACTAATTCCATATAAATTTCTTGTTTCAAAAACTTCGTAAAGAAAAAATAGTTTAAAAACGACAGACCATAGTTATCTAAAAAAAATAATTACATTTTCCGTATCAAGTTAGTTAGTCGGATAAATGCGACTACGTTAGGTTACTGCTGGTTTTGGTCCTTTGTGGTTTATAGATATATCGTGGTTTCTAAACCGAGAAGATGTCAAAATGGCCGCACGCAGAGAATTGATACTCTTAATTTAAAATGGATGGTGATCTCTTATCTAGCAGAATAAAACTTTAATATTTATGAATTTGTGCTTTTTTATACGGAATGGACATAATATCAATTTTTTATTTTTTTGCGAAGTTTCCCTTTAAGTGGTTTGTTGATTGCAAATATCTGTCCCTATCCAATATACACTCATTTCAAGTAGCGATCTAAATTTGCCGACCTTCATCCTGAACGGACTTTATTACAGGGCATACATTTTGTACCTATTGTATTTATTGTTAATTTGTTATCGTTCTGAACATGCATGAAATATTTGCCACTGGCAAACAACAATAAATCATTTGAAATATGCCGTTTATATATAAATTATAAAGAAACTCAGATTTCAAATCCCTCGGGCAAAGTTTTCCTTAGATGGATTTTGCTACTTTTAATGTCCCTTTTGGCCATACACCTCTTCAATTATTTCGGTTCTTATATTTACTTGGCTTTCAAATATTCAGCTTTGAGCATTCCGGATGTAGGTAAATACATAAAAGCGTTTCGGATGGGTTGTTAAATTTTTTTATTGGATATTCCATTCACTTCAAATGTTATTGTCAATGGGAAATGGTACTAGGGCGTATTAAGTTTTTTGTTACTGTAATCTAATTATTACGGGGAGTTCTCTTTTGATAGAAAATTAGTTGTTATATTACTCTTTCTGATTTTCACTGCTAATACTAAGTTTTCTTATCCCCATTTTTAAAACTCATGAGTTTGCCTCTGTAAAAGAGGGACGAAAGATACCAGAGGGACAGTCAAACTCATAGATCGAAAACAAACTGACAACACCATGGCCAAAAATAAAAAGACAAACAGACAAATAATAGTACAGATGACACAACAAAGAAAACTAAAGACTAAGCCTCACGAACCCCACCAAAAACTGGGGTTGATCTCAGGTGCTCCGGAAGGGTAAGCAAATCCTGCTCCACATGTGGCACCCGTCGTGTTGCTTATGTTATTACAAATCTGGTAAATAGTCTAATTCGGTAGGTCACATTCGTGAAAAGGGAAAGGTATTGTAGTTACGACATAAGGAACATATCCGATATCATCTGTGAAACGGTTATTCCATAACGGTCAACCAACTCGTGATGGCGTCCGTAAAATTTAGGAAGGGATGATTCCAACTTCACCATTTGGAACTCTTGGTTTAATAAATTCCTTGTGAGCAGCAATCCTCCATCAAGAAAATCATGATAGGAAATACCGTATCAATTAGGAGATATATACTCCGTATGCAGGCGCTGCTGGAATGCTGTAATTCATATTTTGACATTTTCCACAATATCAGATGTGATTTTTTACATCTTAAAACGAGGTTCCAACATGCCAAGGTTTATCTCTTTATAAATCTCAACCATTTTCCAAACGATAGCTACAGATTTGAGCCGGGTTTATAGTAATTCCGCAGAAGCAGATCGAAATCATTTATGACGTAGACAGTAATCGTTCTAATCGTAATCATGTTCATTGACCATAACGACGATGAAAGCACATCATATAATGACGTTTCGACATCATATAATGAAGTAAACCAAACCACATCATATAAGGTTACAATCACATAATATAATGACACAACCACATCATATAAAGATGTTTGTACATAATATAATGGAAAATGCACATCATATAAGTATATTTGCACATCATATAAGTATATTTGCACATCATATAAGGATCATTACTCATCATATAAGTACATTTGCACATCATATAAGTATACATTGTATTTGCACATCATATAAGAATGTTTGCATATCATATAAGAATGTTTGCACATCATATAAGTACATTTGCACATCATATAAGTATATATGCACATCATATAAGTATGTTTGCACATCATATAAGGATGTTTGGACATCATATAAGGATACTTGCACATAATATAAGGATATTTGCACATCATATAAAGGTGTTTGCACATCATATAATGACAAGTGCACATCATATAAAGGTAAATGCACATCATATAATGACAAGTGCACATCATACAAAGGTAAATGCACATCATATAATGAAAATGGTCATAACAAGACAGTGTTGGCGTTCCATATACAGCGTCAACTATTGCATGGATATTCAGACTGAAATGCTTATGTGATATATTTATGTGATATGAATTCATTTAACTTTCAGAAGACTATCACGTTGAGCTTTATATAAATGGTGTACCTCTTAGCATTATCCTGCTCCAAGCTTCTACTAATTGGTCTATATATTTAAGACAGCATGTATAGCGGACGTGGCTGCGAACTTGTGTTTTGCTCAAAGATGACTGTCGCATGATAATTTACAAAAGTACAAATAACTAATACGGAACTATCCCTTATACCAAAAATCAAATACCACGTTTCCTTTTATTCGCTATTTAAGAAAAAAACAATAATCATAAAGCCGACAAGTAATTTCTGCATATTGTTCATTTAGTTAGAAAATCAAAGTGTGTAGAAATTTGGTCTTAATAATTATTTTTTAGACCTAAAAGAAACATATTTCCCTTTTTCACCCTGTAGATAAAACAAAAGAGGGGCGAACGCTAACAGAGGGACATTCAAACTCATATGTCGAAATTAAACAGACAAAACAATGGCTATAAAAGAAAAAGACAAATAGACAAACAATAGTACACAACACACAACATACAAAACTACTGACTGAGCAACACGAACCCCACCAAAAACCGGAGGTGATCATAGGTGCTCCGAAAGGGTAATCAGATCCTGATCCACATGTGCCACCCGTCGTGTTGCTCATGTAATTACAAACCCGGTGATAAGCAATTCATTGGGTTACAAGTTAGTCTCTTGTTTTTAAATTTTTATTATATTTAGTTTTTCCGAATTCCTTCCATTCTTATTCCGTTTCGCACTTGTAGCAGGTATCCACTTTTTAGTCATTTCCCCCGTTCCTATATTTTAATCAAAAATAAAAAAATTCAAACTTTCAAAAAGTGAAATGATCAAAACTGTACTTTCAGTTCTGAAGTTTTAAAGTTTGCTTAAATATCTAAAATATTAAAATTAAAAACAAAGTTTATAATTTTAAAACTTTAATTATTTGATGAAATTTTCAAAATTTAAGAAAAATAAAAATTTCGGAATTTTGATATTTTAAAACTTTGATAAAAAATCCAAAAAACTAAAATTTGAAAACTTTTTGAAATTTTGAATTGATAAGTGTAACACGGACCCGAGGCTCTATGGCATGGTATTGGTTGCAAAAGTTTGATATTTTTCATTTAAATGCAATATTTTTTATTTAATTGGTATATTTCTTCATTTAAATGCAATATTTTTTTTTATTTAAATGGTATATTTCTTCATTTAAATGCAATATTTTTTATTCAAATGGTATAATTTGTCCTTTCAAATGCAATATTTTTTATTCAATTGGTATAACTTGTCATTTTTAATGCAATATTTTTTATTCAATTGGTATAGTAGTTTTTTTTATTTATATGGAATAATTGCATTATGGGAAATTCTTTGACGTCACAAGGTCAAATTTGCAACAACGTTTGTGATTGGTCGGTAATTGTTTGGATTTCTTCCCTTTCTTTCTAAACATGAGTGACCAAGAATTAAAAAAAACGCGTCGGAATATCACCCCTCTAACTAAATCTGGCGTTCGTGCGAGTTCGTGCACTGGCTGTTAATGCCAATAATGGCCAGGTCGAGCAAAAAATTCGAGTGACAAGTAATAATAATTAATTTGACACACAACCTGTTCATGGATAGAAACAGATACCTGCGTGCATGGCACAAACGCTTCCAATGAAAACCCTTTCTGAAGAAACTCCCCTACAGTCTACACATTGAAATAAAAAAAAAATACATAGCTAGCCCCCCTCCCCCCCCCCCACCCCCCCTTCCCCCCTCTATGTCCAGATACATGTAATCATGACGTTCTCTGATGCTATATCATTTTTTACTTTTCTTAATCCTCAGAGACATTGCAGGAAGGCAAACATAAAAAAGAATAAAAAGCCTTCCAGGACGTTATACTTATTTGGACTAAGTCCCCTCTTTTTTGCTACATGTAGAAAAAAATCAACTAATTACGACAGCAGAACTAGCTCAGAGAGACCCACAAGAAGAGACCTGAGCTGTGATACTCCTGAACTGGCTAATTCTTTAATAAAGACAATTCGGGATAAATTGGAACCAGTTACTAACCCATGTTACAACAATAGTCCTATGACATAGGACGTACACTGTATATGAAAGCGTGAAGTTCATATTTTGGACTATCTATAATATGTGCTCTCATGTCTTATACCGCATATCATTTTACATTTAGGATTCGTTGCTGAGCTTTTTTGACTGTTCCCATCTCCGAATCACTAAAGTAGAATTATTTTTTTTCAAGCCCCACAGTAGTTCAATAACTACTATATGTCTTTGCATAAATAAGTATGGTTTCAAAACATAATTTTTCTTCAGGACTTTTAATTGATTTACTATTCAATACTGCATTGGGAAAGGGGGGGGGGGGGGGGGGGGGGGGGGGGGGGGGGGGGGGGGGGTATACAAGTAATTTTATTTTGTGACACAGTATATAATATAATTAGATACAAATCTCTAATGATTTGTATCCAACAAATTGTAGGATTGTCTATTATCTAGACCCGTACAAAATGTATATAATAAGATACATTTAACAGGGGCGGATCCAGAACCTCGGTGTCTAGGGGGGGGGGGGGGGGGGGGTTCAGATTTGGATATTAGTATAGAGATGTATATATGCGAGTATTGGCAGTAATAGTTATGGTGTGTGTGTGAGGGGAGGGGGGGGGGGGGGTTCAGATCAAATATCGTTTCTATAATTCTAAATCTTTTAGTTTTTACCATTTCACTCTTTTCTTTATCCTTTGATCTCTATTATATTTGTCCTAAACATGCGTGAAATATTTGCCACTGGACATAAGGCAACCAAAAAAAACAATCAACGTATTCTTTATATTTCATCATTTCTTTATTATGTTATCTATAGGTTTGGTCCCGCCCCTTATCTATTTTTTGCACATTATTCTCTCTATGTAAACCCAATTCCTGTCCTGATAAATGGTGACTCATGCATAGCATCATATTTGGTTATTAAAACAAGAAACATATTCATGTTATAATAATTTACTGTATGCTTGGACTTATAGATAGATGTCATTAGTCCCAGATCATGTAATAAAGTAGGTCTTATAAAAATACAATAGCATTGTAATGATGATTATATATATGTATATATATTTAACAATGCCAATTTTTTGGAAAAAAGGGTAGGGACAAGGCGTTTTTAAAACATATTAATGGGGCGCGTTTTTTTGTTCTTCGGTAGTGAGCCAGAATAAGTCCATTTCTGTTTTTATTTTTTGCATTGGGAAGATCTTCTGGCTCTCTTCCACCTATTCTTTTTTGATAGGTTGTTTAGACGGCAGAGGCACATAACAAACATATGGCGTCGTTTACTCTAAATGACTAATAAATTTATGAATGCAGATATATTAGAATGTGAGCTGTGTTATAAACGTTTTTATGGTATGACAGCCTTAGTAGGACATCCCTGTAGGACGATAAGCTGGATAAATATAAGAACTACACCGTCGGACAATAACAGTTAAGGGACGATTATTTGATATTTTAGGGAAGGGATTTTGATTGATTGGTGTTTAACGCTACTTTGAACACTATTGGGCTATTCCGTGATGGTCAGTTTAAATTTATAGATGAAGGATGGGGAAGGGAAGAGAGGGTATTATTATTCATTTTAATTTGTCGCTAATCATGCCTATTTTTCAGCTCTTACCAGGCAACCATATTCATATATGAAATCCTTCTGTCCCCCACCCCAACAAATAGATAAATATCAAATGGTTTTCCACTTATTTAACACAATTTTAAATTGATTGATTGTTTGTTGCTAATTTTTAACGTCCAGTGACAAATATTTCATGCTTGTTCAGGAAAACACGAATTTAGAAGTCAGGTATATAATATAAAAACGAAGAGATGGGATGGGATATAATTGCTAATAAGGCAACTATCCACCGGAGTTCAAATATGAAGTGGATGTAAGCAATTATAGACAATCGTAAGGCCTTCAACAATGACAAAAACCTGAAACTGTAAAGTCGTCTATAAAAGGCCCAACATGAAAAGTGTGAACAATTCAAACGAAAAAACTAATGGCCTAATTATACATAACAAAACAATTTACAAAATATCAAATATTAGTCGAGACATGAACCAACGACAACCACTAAATTACAGGATCCTGACCTGGGACAGGTAAATAAAGAATATGGTAGGGTTGATATAAAAACGAAGATGTGGTATGATTGCAAATGAGACAACTCTCCACAAGAGACCATATTACACAGAAATCAACAGCTATAAGTCACCGTACGGCCTTCGACAATAAGCAAAGCCTACACCGCATAGTCAGCTATAAAAGGCCCCGAAATCACAAATGTAAAACAATTCAAACGAGAAAACTAACGGCCGAATTAATGTACAAAAAATGAACGAAACACAAATATATGTAATAACACAGAAACAAACGACAACTACTGAATTATAGGCTCCTGACTTGGGTCAAGCAAATACATACAGCATGTGGCAGGGTTAAACATGTTAGCGGGATCCCAATCCTCCCCCTAACCTGGGACAGTGGTGTAACAGTACAACAACATGTTTGTGAGCACTCAACCCATCCCGAAGCTGGGACAGTGGTGTAACAGTACAATAAAAGAACAACCTGCACTAATCAGTTACAATTAGTCAAAAGATCGGTACGAGACACACACAAAAAAAAACTAACATTAAGACAATAGACACCGACATTAGAGTATTTTCAATTACTCAGTGGAAGTTTGCTCAAAGCTAATAACAACTAGTACTGAAATAAATCTTGTTCTCCCAGACTGAAGTATCAATCAGTACACAACGCGCGGCAAAGGATTTATTAAAAAAGAAAACAGTCTGAGAAGCGTGTGGTTTACGTTGTATATAGATATAAGAAGATGTGGTATGAGTGCCAATGAGACAACTCTCCATCCAAGTCATAAATTGTAAACTATTATAGGTCAAAGTACGGTTTTCAACACGGAGCCTTGGCTCACACCGAACAGCAAGCTATAAAGGGCCCCCCAAAATGACTAGTGTAAAACCATTCAAACGGGAAAACTAACGGTGCCGACTAATCTATTCAAAAAAACAAAACGATATACTTGCATATAGATCCATATACAATGAAAGTTTTTGAAAAGTTGTGGTCCGAACGTTTTTACCATCGAAATTTTGCAATAGAAATAATAGTTAGGACCAGAAGATTTTAACAGCCAGTGCAGGACTCGCACGAACGCCAGATTTAGATAGAGGGGCGATATTCTGACGCGTTTTTTAATTCTTGGCCACTAATGTTTAGAAAGAAAGGGGAGAAATCCAAACAATTACCGACCAATCACAAACGTTGTTGCAAATTTGACCTTATGACGTCAAAGAATTTCCCATAATGCAATTATTGCATATAAATAAAAAACTACTATACCAATTGAATAGAAAATATTGCATTAAAATGACAAGTTATACCAATTGAATAAAAAATATTGCATTTGAATGACAAATTATACCATTTGAATAAAAAATATTGCATTTAAATGAAAAAATATACCATTTAAATGAAAAAATATATCATTCAAATAAAAAAATATTGCATTTAAATGAAAAATATCAAACTTTTGCAACCAATAACATGCCATAAGGCTCATGAATATAACGTACGTTTACCTCAACAATTGCTACCAGACGTTAGTGTTCGCAGTAAGAACGATAACTCTGGTGCAACAAGACTATCATTTCACCAGTAAGGGGAAACAACTCCTTACTATAATGCAACCGCCATGTTTATGCGGGGAAGACCGAGTTTTGTGTTTACAAAAAGGTTGATTTAGCGGATCGTATATATCAGAATGACACGTAAGTCTGCCACATAATATTTCATAACATGATCTTGCGATCTATCTACACGACAATAATAGTCGCACTGTAAAAACTATTGTAACCAGACGACCAAAAAGTTGTGCTATTGAAAATTATTGAAACGAAATCGCAAGTATCAACTTTTTTCAAGAAAATGAAATAAAAAGATAAACTTTTCTATTTTTTGACATATTATCCATTACAAATGGTGTATAAAGTTCTACTACTCGATATTGAATGACAAAAATAAAATCAATCAACAAAATAAAGAGTTTGCAGTTGCATTTTGACATTGTTGTTGTTCTATTGATATGCTAATCAAACACCACCTCACAAATTGTTTACCTCACAGTCATGACGAAACATAGAAATAGTTCCTACTTTAAGTGTTAGCAGAATGTAAGTGAATAACACCCTAGATTTTATTATATAATTTACATTGCTTGATATGGTCATGTATATTTTTTTACAAAAATTGTACCATGTTGTACTGTTGTATACTCTCAGTCATTGTTTAATTGTCAGGTCAATATTTAAAAATCTTTGCACATGGTAAGCATGTTTGCTCCTTTCATAAACTAAAGGCAACCAAAGTGATAAACTTCAGTGGCGGATCCAGAACTTTTTATAGGGGGGGGGGGGGGGGCACTGAGTCACTGACTGACCCAAGCCCCCCCCCCCCCTTGGATCCGCCTATGAACTTTTAAGTATATTTACTCATATTTTTTTTAATCCATGATCATGACCATAAAAAAAATCAAAAGACTGAACAGCTTTGTTTGAAATAATATACAGTTTGTATATAGATATAAGAAGATGTGGTATGAGTGCCAATGAGACAATAAGTATGAAAAGTTTGTCTCATAGTCATTGAAGTAAAGTATAGCAAAGTAATCTTTATTTAAAGTCGGTTGCATATACAAGGAACATGATCTCTTAATTAGAGCTCTTTAAAGATTATGTACCCTTTTGTTGTTTCAATGCTATTAAAACATGGAAATTTTTAAAGAAAACCCAGCCGTTCCCTTGTACTCTTATATTTGACCATTCTATGCTTGATAGATATAGATTATAACATGGCCTTTTTCATATCAGACCCCTTATCAGCCCTAGGTCATGTTATCAGCCCGAGAGCTGACAGGCTCGAGGGATGATTTTGACCATGGGCTGATAAGGGGTCTGATATGAAAAACGACATGTTATGTTCTTTTTATCATATACTTCAGCAGAAGACATACAGACAAAACTATTTTTAAAACTTTGAAACAATGCATTTGTTGTAATATTTGTTTTGAATTTTTTAATAATATATTTTCTTGATTATTAATATTTTCTTTTTCTCCAACTTTGTTATGTTTTACTAAAAAAAAAACGTACCATTGAGGTACATTTTCCGGAATTTGACGAATGACGTCGAACTGTCATGCGATAACGTTACAGAAAAGCATGCGATAATAAGCAGTTGATATGAAACGGAAGCAGTTGATATAAACCGGAAGCAGTTGATAACAAAAGTCATATCACACGGCTAAGGCAATTCTTCAAATTTAATGAATAAATATATGTACATATAAGTTTTATCATGGGGTACAATTCTACCATTATTTTCAATAAGTATATGATAAATAGAGCATCATTACATGCAGTTCTAGCAATGATTTCCTTAGGACAAGTTTATAAATCAAAATATTGGTTAGAACAAATATAAATATGGACCAATTCAAGTACACCTTCTAGGGTGCACTCGACTTTAGTGACTCAGCACAAGGTATTTTAGAATGTAAAGGTTGTTTAGGCCTTTTTGTAAACAACAAACACTAGCACATCATGGACAAACAAGTGAGTAATCTATGTTATAAATTTTATAACGAAAATCTCCGTATAAAGTCTGTGAATTTTCTTCAAAAATCTTATATGCTTTTTGCGCCACATTATCCTTATTTTCTATTTAATGCAATGAAACAATAAATAAAATATAGCTTTGAAAGGAGTTTCCCTTTACATGTATATGTGCAAAATGGCACATCTCTAATATTCATTATCTTTGCTGTTTTGATATTATTGCACTTTGATAATTTCAATTTTTTTTCACACCTTTAAATTTTGGTTGTTGAAGATGCTGATCTGATAACAGAGGTATGTGAAATGGAAAGAAAGAGATACATGTACATACAGAGACTTTGAATTTAAGGTGCAAGTACATATATATGTATCTGATGTTCAGTAGTTGTCGTTTGTTGATGTGGTTCATAAGTGTTTCTCGTTTTTATATAGATTAGACCGTTGGTTTTCCCGTTTGAATGGTTTTACACTAGTAATTTTGGGGGCCCTTTATAGCTTACTGTTCGGTGTGAGCCAAGGCTCCGTGTTGAAGACCGTACTGTGACCTATAATGGTTTACTTTTATAAATTTTGACTTGGATGGAGAGTTGTCTCATTGGCACTCATACCACATCTTCTTATATCTATGATATAATTATTAGAAATGACGTATCAGCTTATCAGTGAATGTACAAACATTTATAAGAGTTCTATATTTCAGTTAAAAAAAACCAATTTTTTGTCATTTGAGTATATAAGCAAGGCAAATGGACTTACTTGTTAATAGTATATTACTCATCTAACTAAAATGTTATACACAATTGAATGAATCAGCAGTAACAATAAGACAATTTTATCTTTAGAGATTGATTTAGAAAGGGGGCAGCGGGCCGCCAACCATTTTGTGGGAAAAATTTGGTTGATTATATAGAGAATCACTGAAACATGACTGGGTCCCCTCTTATGAAAATTTATGGATCTGCCACTGATCTTTATATAATTACATGCCAATTTTGTTTATTCTTTATTTATATTATCAAAATATCTATATGACTCTTCTCTTTTTCAGGTAAAAATGAGCTACATGTACCAGAAAATGTGTTGAAAATTTTAAAACTGTTTTAACAAGAGCATCATAAAATATAAAAAAAGAACAATACCAGGTCTGGACCTTTGTGGCTGCATGCAATTAATTCTGAAATACATGTAGCTGCACAGCAGACATGGCAGATCTTAAAATTGCTAATAGGCATCAACTCAACATTTTCAAGCTGCATATAAAAGGAAAAGCATTCCTTTTCATAGAATCGAAGAATTTGTTTAACCAAGTCAAGTGGTTATTAGACCTGTTATCATGAAAATACTAACATATATATTAGTATTTACATTCACATGTAATATCCCAAATATAAGAACTATTTGGTATGTGTGACTATCTTTCTTCCCATATAATGTTACATGTATGCTCAGAAAATTTTAAATTAATGTCACAAGGATATGAAATGGATAAATGATATATTGTCAACCATTTAAATAAAACAGACATGCTCACATATAAATTAACTGTCTATGTGAAAGTTCAAGTTGACTAAAATTGTCTAGAATTAAAAAAAAATACGGAATTGCCTTTCTCAGAAATTTTGTATGTTTAATAGAATGATACTTGTAGCTTCTATTTTCTTGGATCTGTATCAATATAAAATAGGGAGATGTAGTATGATCGCCAATGCGACAACTTTCCACCAGAGACCAAAGTAAGTGTTAGAAAATACAGGTAATAGAAACTGTTATGTATGGCATTGTGTAGCAATCTATGAAAGACACAAAGATTACAAAGTGTAAAATTCCGACAAGATAACCAACCATCAAGAATTCCTTTTAAACTAGCCAACTCACTGAAACTAAACATAACAGCCAATTACAGTCATACATGTATTCACAATAGGTACTATTTTGGGTCAACAGAGAATTCAAAATAGCCACCAAAGGCAATGAAAATTAGAATGAGAACTCAATAGGATATTGACTTCGATTATTTTCAACTAGGTTTAATACAAATGTCCCAGTTTTCAAGAACAAATGAAATGGAATCAAATGATCCAGGAATATTCAGTCTGTCCAACACTTTTGAAAATTTGTTTTCGGTGCTTTTAATCGTGAAGATCGCAGTAAGGTCGTGGTGAGGTCTTGAAGAGCGTGGCCAACTTTGAACATGTTCAAAACTATCGTGGTGCGGTCGTGCCAAAATCAGGTCGTTGTAGAAGCGTAGCGAGAGCGCAGTAAGGTTGTGGTAAGATCGCAAAGGTTGCTGTACCATCGTAGCGAGAGCGTAGCGTAAGCGCGAATCTAGTCCGAGAGATTGCGCTACAATCTCACTACGATCATCACGTTCTCCCTGCGACCAAACAACGCTTCTACTACAACTATACCACGTTTATACTACGCTATAGTACCAGTGTGGATTCAGAGGGGTGTTCCGGGGGGTTGGAACCCCCCTTTTTTTGGACGATCAATGCATTTGAATGGGGACATATGGTTGGAACCACCCCCCCCTTTTTTAAATGGCTGGATCCGCCCCTGAGTACGATTCTAGCACGCTCATCAGAGGCGGATTTAGAGGGTTTTGCAGGGGGCCTGGCCCCCCTTTTGTGGGAAAAATTTGGTTGATTATATAGGGAATCACTGAAGCATGACTGGAGCGGGCTGCCTCTTAGGCAGTCAGTGGGCCCCCCTTATGAAAATTTCTGGATCCGCCACTGCTCATGCCGTCCTCATCACGACCGTCTTACGACCTGACTACGTTCATACTACGACCATTCGAGTTCTAGCCATGCTCATTGTCATTGTCACATAAAATATATGACATATATAAAAGCTCTCCATGTTTTGTTTGTCTGTATGTAATTTGGACCTCGATCATGACCCTAATATCCAACAGCTCAACCATTCTTTACACATCTGTATCATTCCCCGTGGGTATCATTCCCACTTTTGTTCAATAAACTGTATGATATCGTCAGTTGGTCTGGATAGATCAGCAATACGTTGTGATTCAGGTTGGATTGGTTGATCCGACATCTCTACTGGATCAGGATTCGTACCAGAGGCCCCTCTGACTAAATTTTCCCCAACTACCACACCCACGAGTTCTGGTAGATATGGATCATGATGTTGACGTTATTGCTGAGAGCGTAGTTAGATCGCGGTATGAACGTGGTAAGATCGTAGAATGATCGTGGTAAGAGCGTGCTATAATCGCAGAAGAAGCGTGGTAAGATCGTGTTGCAATCGGATAAAACGTAATAAGCGTAGTAAGATCGAAATAATCGTAGTGAGGTCGCAGAATAACCGTGGTGAGAACGTGGTATAATCGTAGCAAGATCGTTGTAGAAGCGTAACGAGGACGTAGTAGCATCGCGAAAACAACGAAAATCTACATTTCATGCCGCTCTTATCGCGACCTTGATCTGAATTTATTTTAGATCGCGGTGAGTGTGATGCGATCGTGGTCTAGTGTGACTGGGTCATTACATGCATCTGCCTGCTGAGATTACACAATTTAAATCCACGCTAAGAAAACCTACAAATAATTCTACTGCCTATTTCCTCAAATTGAAAAAAAACCACCGAAACACAATGAAACCCGTGAAATCATCGGCAGAACCCGGGTAGTGTTCCTAGAGTCGGAATCCCCTTTCAAAATGACTGGATCCTCGCCTGGAATTAATATATCACAGGTTGTGGTCAAAGGGTGGATCTATCCTGTTTATTAAATAAATGAAAGGATTATTAAATAAATGAAAGGATAATAGATAGTACAGTCTGTTTTTTGTTAGATGTATTTCTATTTGATTCCATCTGATGAGTTGAGGCCTTTTTTAACTGATTTTTATACGACCGCAAACATTTTTTAGGGATCGTATAATGGTATGGTGTCGTCGTCGTCGTCTGCGTTGTCGTCGTCTGCGTCGTCGTCCGAAGACACATTTGGTTTCCGGACAATAATTTTAGTTGAAGTGAATGGATTTCTGAAATTTTTTAAGAAGGTTCAATACCATAATAGGGAGGTTGGGATTGATTTTGGGGATGATGGTCCCAACCATTTAGGAATTAGTAGCCAAAAAAAAGCATTTTCCTAGTTTCAGGATAATAACTTGTGTATAAGTATTTTGATTGCTCTAAAATTGTACCACAATGTTTAATACCACAAGTAGAAGGTTGGGATTCATTTTTGGGGTTATGGTGCCAACAGTTTAGGAATTAAGGACCAAAAAGGAGCCAAAAAAACAAGCATTTTTGTAGTTTCAAGACAATAACTTGTGTGTGAGTGTATGGATTTGACATTATACCACAAGGTTTCATATCACAAAGGGAAGTCTGGGATTGAGTTTGGAGGAATGAGGGGCCAAAAAAGGGCCAAAAACAAGCATTTTTCTAGTTTCCAGACAATAACTTGTGTTTAAGTGAATGGATCTCTTTGAAATTGTACTACAAAGGAAAGGCTGGGATTGAGTTTGGAGGTAATTGCTCCAAGGAGGGATTCAAAAATGGTGGGGGGTTCCAATTTTTTTTAAGGGCTTCATATTTTGTTTTCAAAATTTTTACAAATTTCAAATTTTTGAAAAGTTTCAAGAAGAAAGAAGAAACCTTAAATTGCACAGTATTGCGCAATAGATTTGTAAGATCTTTGACCACATTTATTTTGTGTCAGAAACCTATATTGTATCAAAAATTTGATCACAATCCAAATTCAGACGGTATCAATAAAATTGAGAATGGAAATGGGGAATGTGTCAAAGAGACAACAACCCGACCATAGAGCAGACAACAGCCGAAGGCCACCAATGGGTCTTCAATGCAGCGAGAAACTCTCGCACCCGGAGGCGTCCTTCAGCTGGCCCCTAAACAAATTTGTATACTAGTTCAGTGATAATGGACGTCATACTAAACTCCAAATTATACACAAGAAACTAAAATTAGAAATGATACAAGACTAACAAAGGCCAGAGGCTCCTGATTTGGGACAGGCGCAAAAATGCGGCGGGGTTAAACATGCTTTTTGAGATCTCAACCCTCCCACTATACCTCTAGCCAATGTAGAAAAACAAACGCACAATAGTACGCACAGTAAAACTCAGTTTAAGAGAAGTCCGAGTCCGATGTCAGAATAGGAAACAAAAGAAAATAAATAAAATGACAATAATACATAAATAACAACAGACTACTAGCAGTTACTGACATGCCAGCTCCAGACCTCAAGCAAACTGAATGAAAGATTATGTCTTTATCATATGAATATCAGGCACAATCCCTCCTGTTAGGGGTTTAGTATTATACCATCATAAAATATGAGAAGAACATAACCCGTGTCATGCCAACAACTGGTTTTAGAATAAATATGTTTAATTCCGATGCAAAAAGATCCTATAAGTGAATCAATATTAAAGCCAAAATATGTAATCTTTAATGACCTGACAACAGTATCGTAACTATATCCCTTCTTAATAAGTCTGTTTAAAGGTTTGTTAGCTTTTGAGGTGAATACTGACATTATTGTGCTTTGTAAAGAATATTACCATAAAAGATTGGATGTGAAATACCCGAACGTATAAGATGTCTGCATGTTGAGTTATATTTACGAATGATGTCCTTATACCGATGATAAAATTTAGTGAATGGTTTGACTAGTTTATGATATCTAAAACCCTGGTGTAATAATTTTTCGGTAATAAATAAATTTCTCTCGCTAAAATCTAATACGTTGTTACATACACGAGCGAATCGTACAAGTTGAGATATATAAACACCATAAGATGGTGACAAGGGAACGTTACCATCTAAAAATGGATAATTAACGATAGGAAATGAAAAATCATCTCTTTTATCATAAATTTTTGTATTAAGCTTCCCGTTAATGATATAGATATCAAGATCGAGGAAAGGACAGTGGTCATTGTTAGTATTAGCTTTATTTAAAGTAAGTTCAACAGAATAAATTTCTTTAGTATACACACTGAAGTCGTCATTATTGAGAGCCAATATATCATCCAAATATCTAAAAGTATTGTTAAATTTTTGTATATCAGATGTTGTTTCGATAGGTCTTTGCTGATTTTAGTCATAAATTGTAACTCATAACAATACAAAAACAGGTCCGCAATAAATGGTGCACAATTAGTCCCCATTGGAATTCCGATAACTTGACGATATACGGAATCTCCAAAGCGAACAAAAATGTTATCATGTAAAAATTCAAGGGCAGATATGGTATCAAAGCATGTCCAATTAAAATAGTTCTTTTGTTTGTTGCTACTAAACAATGACCTAAAAGAGTTTGAACATATGTATTCGCATTCTGACTTTTTAAATGCCCATTTAATTAGGTGTGTGAATTTTTTCTTAATAAGAATATGAGGCAAAGTGGTATATAGGGAAGAAAAATCAAAACTTTGAACAGATTCAAAATCACCAATATATGCATGGAATTTATCAAGTACTTCCAACGAGTTTTTGACACTCCAAAAGTAGTTAATTCCACTATTTTCAAAGGCCTTATTTGAACAATTTATTATCAGGTTTTTGATTGTACCAAGTGTACTAGTAAGTAGAATAGACAATTTAGTAGTGGAACAATGACTTGAAGACGAAATAAATCTATATTTGTAAGGTGATTTGTGTAGCTTCGGAAGCCAGTACATAGTTGGGACTTTCATTGTATTTGGTTTTGCTTGTAAAGAAGTAGCTAATAGTTTATGTTTGTTACAGATATCGTTTTCTGAAAATGAAGTCAGTTGGAATGTTGGTGAATTCGTGATTTCCTTTTGCAGAACCTCAATGTAAAATTTACGTCAAACTATAATGATATTATTAGCAGCTTTATCAGCCGGGACAAAAACAAATTCCTCGGCTAGTTCTTTTAGTTTATGTTTGATACGAGAAATAGGACTTTTATGGTTGTTGTTAAGAGTAAAATGTTCTTTAAAATGTTGTATACGTATATCAACTATCTTCATTACTGAATTAAAAAAAGAGTCCAAAGATTTTTTGTCAGCTTTTTCCCGTTTTATCCATTTCAAACAGTAAGCACGAAGTGAGTCGTGGATGATATTACGACACTCATTCCAATTAATAATTTACGGGGGACGATATTTAGGTCCTTTACTGAGGAATGATTTTAACTCTCGGTCGCAAACGATGTTAAGGTCTCCTGTTATAACATGGGAAATGGGGCCATAAGTGTATTCGGAATTACTACAATTACATGACGTAGGTGTATTTTCACTAATATTTACATCTTTACAGACTTGGCTATAACTAAACACAAATTTTCGGGTAGATTTCTTGTAAATATAACAAATAAGAGGGAGTTCATTATTATCAAAATATCCAGGAATTTGTTCTTTAACAGAATGGTCGTTAAAAATACCGGCAATATTTACAAAATCAAAACCTTTATTGACATACTTTATTTTAATAAAATGTTTTTTATGATCTTCAGGGCGATCAATTTTGGGAAACAGTTTAGAATAACAATATGCCATTATAATTTGAACGATTTCATACTTAGGACTGCAATATGAAATTGTGTTGCAATCCTCTAAAATTTTATTTAATTTATTTATAGGTAAAGAACAGAGCTTGGTTAATAGATAATGTCTGCCGTTGTTTTTTGAAATAGAAATTAGGTCCGAAATATTTGTATGGTTGGTCCGAAATTTTCTTTGATTGCGATTTTTTCTACGCCCATGAGAACGGTTTTTACGAACAGTTTTAGAAACTATATCCAAAATGTTAACATAATCTGTTCTTGATATATTACCAATTCCCATGATATTATCTTTAAGACCGAGAGGGTAGACTGTCTGTAATTTTTTAATCCAATTTAATTCAAATATTTTCCGTGATCGTACAAACTTTGAATGAGATTCACCAGGCTGCTTATTTACTACTTCTAAAGGTTGAACTGTTAAATATTTAATAGGATGATTGTGCTTTTTAAGATGTTGATAAATGATACTTTTGAATTTATTGGGTCTTTTAAAACGATACAGGTGTTCTTGCGTGCGTTTAGATAAATATCGTCCAGTTTCACCTGCGTACTGAATACCGCATCCCGGTTTGTTTCATGTGAGTAAATAAATAATACTGTTTGTTTTTCAAGTTATATCAGTTTCAAAATTTTAAAGAAAATGTGCGACCATTAAACGTAGACCTTACCGTATTGTTGGTGGAAAGACGGGGACATGTAAGTCATTTTTTTGGCATGACACTTATCGATAGAACGGTAACCACGATTTTATTGTTAAAAATGTTAGCGATGGTAGTATTTTTAGATAAGCGATTTTGAAGATTTAGACGTGTAGATACCCTTTGAACGAGTTTAGTATTTAATATTTTTCAAATTCTAAGCTTCATATTTGTTTTTTGTTATGTGGATTTTATTAGAAAGGAGCAAAGACTGGCGTCCAGAATATGAACCAGCACACAATGAATTAAATTATGTGAATATGATAAAACTGTTCGGCTAAAGACGTCAAACGCTATCCGTCATAAATTACCCGAAAAATAAAACAAAAGATAGGGTATATCAGGGTAGCGACTGACGTCTGACTAAATAGAAGAATGGGGCTGAATGTGAAATACTACTTTTTGATAAATATTCCTAAAGTAATGAACATAGAGAAGTTTTCGCTCGGACACACACTCCATAATCTAGTATATTATAAGAGCATAAACCTGAAGCACGGGGAGGCACTCTACTGTCTCCACACGGCACTAAAGACAAACTCTGTAAAAAATAAAATTGAGAATGGAAATGGGGAATGTGTCAAAGAGACAACAACCCGAACATAGATCAGACAACAGCCGAAGGCCACCAATGGATCTTCAATGCAGCGAGAAACTCCCGCACCCGGAGGCGTCCTTCAGCTGGCCCCTAAACAAATTTGTATACTAGTTCAGTGATGATGGACGTCATACTAAACTCCAAATTATACACAAGAAACTAAAATTAGAAATGATACAAGACTAACAAAGGCCAGAGGCTCCTGACTTGGGACAGGCGCAAAAATGCGGCGGGGTTAAACATGTTTTTTGAGATCTCAACCCTCCCCCTATACCTCTAGCCAATGTAGAAAAACAAACGCACAACAGTACGCACAGTAAAACTCAATATTGTGTCCAAATTTGCCCCAACTGTTCAGGGTTCTACATGTACCTCTGCGGTCGTATCAGGCTGTGCTCAGCGAAGCATTTTATTATGGTTTGTTCTTATATTGGAATATTCTACCATAGCACTGCTTACATGTTTAACCCCTCATTCTGTATGAGCCTGTCCCAAGTCAGGAGCCTGTAATTCAGTGGTTTTCGTTGGTTGCAGTGTTACATATTTGTTTTTCGTTCATTATTTTGTACATAAATTAGACCGTTAGTTTCAGTCTCGTTTTAATTGTTTTGCATTTGTCATTTCGGGGCCTGTATTTACAGCTTTGCTCATTGTTAAATGCCGTACTGTGACCTATAGTTGTTAATTTCTGCCGGTGTCATTTGGTCTCTTGTGGAGAGTTGTCTCATTGGCAATCATTCCACATCTTTTTTTTTGACAAGACTGCGACTTTTGTCGCAAAAGTGACTCAAGAGTAACAGAAGTTAAGAACTATCGAACAGTTGAAATACAACGACCTGGTGACACGTTCAAAGAAGCATTGCAGTTAGAATGCAAATTTCCTGTCATCAATTCGTTAATGTTGTACAAAAATATGTGCACAACGGAAACATATAAATTTAAGGTTTTATTTAAAATGTTGCCATTTTATAATCATATATGCCTATTATGATTCCTATTTAAATATGTGCATGGCTGTAATTAATACGCGTTAGTTAGTAAACAAAACTGTATTGACCTTTTAATTTTAGAATAATAGAGTTCAAATATATAAACATTCATGTTATAACTTATTGTCATTTTGACGTAAATGTTTTAAACCAATGGCAAGATACGATTTATTTTTCAATAACCTCTGATATTTACTCAATTGATATGGTAAAATTCCAACAGGTTCGAATAAGATCTTCCCAGCATATTATCATTGGTTTCCCTCCCCTTACTTATATTCCCCTCACTTGACATATGGAACGGGGACCCAGTTATTTCCCCCATTGAAACGCATTGAAAATCATAGTAAATAAATGGGGTGCTGTCCAATAAATAATTTTGATAGCCACCTTGGGACTTCTGTTTCACGTTAGGCATTTGTTTCGAAGTTTCTAAGTGCAATCTCAGTGCCTCATGACCGGCATTCCGTTGCACAATTTTGTTTTGATTGACAACAGGGTAGGTCGGTCTACTTCCGGGGAAGAATAAAGGCTAGAATTTAGGCAATTTACTCTATGTACCTACGCCAGATTACATTTAAATCAATCAAAATTTTTACAGAAATTCAAGCTAGAAAGCCTACCCATTCAAATAAATCTACATTCAGTTACAGAACTTGTGTAATAATAAAACTACACCATTTTAAATAAAAGTTATATATTTTTTTTAAGAACTACATTCGTGGGTACCGGACTGGTTGCCGTAACTGGGATCCTATTCCTGTCAGACTTTAATTTTTTTTCCAGACTTTAAACTGCACTTTTAAAATAAAGATATACATCTCAGTAGTTATTGTGCAAAGTTTCAATAGATTTGATCCAACAGTTACAGAGTTATTGATCCTTATCTATGACATCTCAAATACCAGAAAATTGATCGGATAAAATCATAAATTCATGAAGAAAATATGCTTAAAATCAGCAAAACTTTTTTATTTTAAAAGATATTTACATTCTGTAAATTGCACATGGTAGATAAATTCATTTTTGATATGGAAATCTAGTTAAAAAAGAAATTCTGCTGAAAAAAAATTAATAATAATTATTTTTTTAATTAAAAAAAAAAATCTTATAAGAATTACATATGCAAAGAAGCATACCCCATAACAAGGGTATAAATCATGAGACTTAGTCTTCAAACAGTCAGCTAAGTTCATTTTATATACAATGGAAAAGGCTAGATGCAGAGAAGTTCTCACTTGTAGCTAAAACCAGTCAAGACGGCACCTCCTACAGTTTAACAAATGTCGAGGGAAATCCTGGATTTGCCTGAATGCTTAATGCTACTGTGCGTTGTTATACTTGTGACTGCTCTAAATGTCCCACTAGTTCATACGTGTGTGGTGGTGGACACTCAAACTGTTGGTGGCTCATAGGAGATCCATGTACTTGGGTCCAAACAAGTTAACCAACCTGAATATGGATAACAAAGACAAGTTAATAATGTAGGAACTTTTAAAAATGAAACCTAGCGAAGAAGCATTAATGAAAATGAAATTTAATCATAACACTCAAAAAGGTGAATCTGTTTACAGAGCACTAAGTGTTTCCTTACCAAAGAATATGAACTTTTCTAGAAATTTGAAGGGAGGGAGGGAGGGCATCATCAATAATTCACACTTTGAATAATGGTACAGCTTATTCCTTGTGACAAAAAGCAGAATGTATTGGTTTTAAAATCTCAAAAGGTTCATTAAAACACTTCGACCAGATGTAAAGGGAGTGTGAACGGAACAAAGTAAACCAAAATACTCCAGAAAGGAAAAAGAAAAATTTACAACGCACCGGACAGAAGACTAAGGTTCATGTGGAAGAAAAGGATCGAAGTAAACGTACAGATAGATATAAAAAAGGGCAACCTGATCCAAAACTTGATGCTGCATTTGTAAAAGCATAATGGACGATCATTCATATGGTAGAGTAATACCTGCTAAGAAGAATATACATACCAGAAGCTGTTCTTCAAAAGTTCCAAAATCAAGGAAGATATAGCTGCATTCATCTACTGCTGAAAAAGATACAGACAAAATTAACGGTCCTTTTAAGGACCACCAAAATCTTTAAAAAGGAGTCTAAAATTGTTGTATTCAGTTAAAATTGTTTATATAAGCTATAGCCCTACCCCTTATATATCTTCCAAAAAAATCCAGGCCCAAATCTTTAAAATTGGAGAGCCCCTGGCAAAATTTTCTGAGTTTACAAAATATTCTGTCGTTATTTATGTGATGCGGCTCTTCAGTAATGTGAGCCGCATTCCCACACAAACTTTTATGACACATAAAATGGCATAAAGTGTTTTATTTGATATTTAAAACTTATCAAAAACTAATTAAAAACCATAAAACTGAATCTATGGGCTTTTTTCTTTTTCCAGGTCCCAGAAATAGGATACTGGAAAGAAATAAGCCCATATTTTCCATCTTTTGTTGTCCCCTGATCCCATATAAGACATTTGTTATTTCTTGCCAGGTGGCTCTTTTCTAATATTCTTTGCTGATTTTTTTCGAAAAATCCCTCCATTTTAACTTACAAGTGTATGAATACATAATACCATCAAAATGACCTTACTGTAACCCCTTTTGAAACTTTAAATTGAAAAACAAACTTTTTAAAAATTTCATAAATTTAAATTTCAATTTAATTTAAAAAGTTTAATTCAAATTTTAAAAATAATTACACCATTGTTTTCCTTATTGAAATTTGAAGTTGCTGGCCAAATTTCATCTATGTAACTCCACAAATAAGCTTACAATTGCAGATTGAAGTGTTCAAAATATGCCCTCTGACAGGAACGGGGACCCAGTTATTTCCCCCATTGAAACGCATTGAAAATCATAGTAAATAAATGGGGTGCTGTCCAATAAATAATTTTGATAGCCACCTTGGGACTTCTGTTTCACGTTAGGCATTTGTTTCGAAGTTTCTAAGTGCAATCTCAGTGCCTCATGACCGGCATTCCGTTGCACAATTTTGTTTTGATTGACAACAGGGTAGGTCGGTCTACTTCCGGGGAAGAATAAAGGCTAGAATTTAGGCAATTTACTCTATGTACCTACGCCAGATTACATTTAAATCAATCAAAATTTTTACAGAAATTCAAGCTAGAAAGCCTACCCATTCAAATAAATCTACATTCAGTTACAGAACTTGTGTAATAATAAAACTACACCATTTTAAATAAAAGTTATATATTTTTTTTAAGAACTACATTCGTGGGTACCGGACTGGTTGCCGTAACTGGGATCCTATTCCTGTCAGACTTTAATTTTTTTTCCAGACTTTAAACTGCACTTTTAAAATAAAGATATACATCTCAGTAGTTATTGTGCAAAGTTTCAATAGATTTGATCCAACAGTTACAGAGTTATTGATCCTTATCTATGACATCTCAAATACCAGAAAATTGATCGGATAAAATCATAAATTCATGAAGAAAATATGCTTAAAATCAGCAAAACTTTTTTATTTTAAAAGATATTTACATTCTGTAAATTGCACATGGTAGATAAATTCATTTTTGATATGGAAATCTAGTTAAAAAAGAAATTCTGCTGAAAAAAAATTAATAATAATTATTTTTTTAATTAAAAAAAAAAATCTTATAAGAATTACATATGCAAAGAAGCATACCCCATAACAAGGGTATAAATCATGAGACTTAGTCTTCAAACAGTCAGCTAAGTTCATTTTATATACAATGGAAAAGGCTAGATGCAGAGAAGTTCTCACTTGTAGCTAAAACCAGTCAAGACGGCACCTCCTACAGTTTAACAAATGTCGAGGGAAATCCTGGATTTGCCTGAATGCTTAATGCTACTGTGCGTTGTTATACTTGTGACTGCTCTAAATGTCCCACTAGTTCATACGTGTGTGGTGGTGGACACTCAAACTGTTGGTGGCTCATAGGAGATCCATGTACTTGGGTCCAAACAAGTTAACCAACCTGAATATGGATAACAAAGACAAGTTAATAATGTAGGAACTTTTAAAAATGAAACCTAGCGAAGAAGCATTAATGAAAATGAAATTTAATCATAACACTCAAAAAGGTGAATCTGTTTACAGAGCACTAAGTGTTTCCTTACCAAAGAATATGAACTTTTCTAGAAATTTGAAGGGAGGGAGGGAGGGCATCATCAATAATTCACACTTTGAATAATGGTACAGCTTATTCCTTGTGACAAAAAGCAGAATGTATTGGTTTTAAAATCTCAAAAGGTTCATTAAAACACTTCGACCAGATGTAAAGGGAGTGTGAACGGAACAAAGTAAACCAAAATACTCCAGAAAGGAAAAAGAAAAATTTACAACGCACCGGACAGAAGACTAAGGTTCATGTGGAAGAAAAGGATCGAAGTAAACGTACAGATAGATATAAAAAAGGGCAACCTGATCCAAAACTTGATGCTGCATTTGTAAAAGCATAATGGACGATCATTCATATGGTAGAGTAATACCTGCTAAGAAGAATATACATACCAGAAGCTGTTCTTCAAAAGTTCCAAAATCAAGGAAGATATAGCTGCATTCATCTACTGCTGAAAAAGATACAGACAAAATTAACGGTCCTTTTAAGGACCACCAAAATCTTTAAAAAGGAGTCTAAAATTGTTGTATTCAGTTAAAATTGTTTATATAAGCTATAGCCCTACCCCTTATATATCTTCCAAAAAAATCCAGGCCCAAATCTTTAAAATTGGAGAGCCCCTGGCAAAATTTTCTGAGTTTACAAAATATTCTGTCGTTATTTATGTGATGCGGCTCTTCAGTAATGTGAGCCGCATTCCCACACAAACTTTTATGACACATAAAATGGCATAAAGTGTTTTATTTGATATTTAAAACTTATCAAAAACTAATTAAAAACCATAAAACTGAATCTATGGGCTTTTTTCTTTTTCCAGGTCCCAGAAATAGGATACTGGAAAGAAATAAGCCCATATTTTCCATCTTTTGTTGTCCCCTGATCCCATATAAGACATTTGTTATTTCTTGCCAGGTGGCTCTTTTCTAATATTCTTTGCTGATTTTTTTCGAAAAATCCCTCCATTTTAACTTACAAGTGTATGAATACATAATACCATCAAAATGACCTTACTGTAACCCCTTTTGAAACTTTAAATTGAAAAACAAACTTTTTAAAAATTTCATAAATTTAAATTTCAATTTAATTTAAAAAGTTTAATTCAAATTTTAAAAATAATTACACCATTGTTTTCCTTATTGAAATTTGAAGTTGCTGGCCAAATTTCATCTATGTAACTCCACAAATAAGCTTACAATTGCAGATTGAAGTGTTCAAAATATGCCCTCTGACAGGAACGGGGACCCAGTTATTTCCCCCATTGAAACGCATTGAAAATCATAGTAAATAAATGGGGTGCTGTCCAATAAATAATTTTGATAGCCACCTTGGGACTTCTGTTTCACGTTAGGCATTTGTTTCGAAGTTTCTAAGTGCAATCTCAGTGCCTCATGACCGGCATTCCGTTGCACAATTTTGTTTTGATTGACAACAGGGTAGGTCGGTCTACTTCCGGGGAAGAATAAAGGCTAGAATTTAGGCAATTTACTCTATGTACCTACGCCAGATTACATTTAAATCAATCAAAATTTTTACAGAAATTCAAGCTAGAAAGCCTACCCATTCAAATAAATCTACATTCAGTTACAGAACTTGTGTAATAATAAAACTACACCATTTTAAATAAAAGTTATATATTTTTTTTAAGAACTACATTCGTGGGTACCGGACTGGTTGCCGTAACTGGGATCCTATTCCATATTTATCCCTCAAACGATGAATTCTTAAAGCTCACAAGTAATAGCTTTTCTAAAAAGCTTGCCGTATTTTAGCTGCTTATACATGTATTGAGATCGGTGGTTTGTCGGTGTAGGTTTTTTTTATTGGAATCTTGCACTCCAAGCATTAGAATATATAGTGTCTTTTTTCTCCTGGTTTTTGATTTTAGTTGTAGTATTGGTGAATCAGGGTTATCATTGAAGGAGGCTTGATAGTCACATATGATAATATATATATATATGGTTTGTAATAGCTAGAGCAACGATACAAACACTTTTTTGTTTGTTTTGTGGAATATGATTGTTTACTCTTTATGAAAATGCAAGTAGTTTTAACATGCATACTGTGTCTTGACAGTTATGTAATAGTTAGCAAGGTTATAATCAAGTTGATAAGAAAAACATATTATTTACTTTTGAGGATTACTGCTAGACAAAATGGACTACCAGTGGCAGATCTAGAAATTTTCATAAGAGGGGGCCCGCTCCAGTCATGCTTCAGTGATTCACTACATGTATATGATCAACCAAAGTTTTCCCAAGAAAGGGGGGGGGGGATCCCCTGAAAAACTCTCTAAATCCGCCTCTGACTACTATAGTTGGACGTTCGAATATGAGAATATTACATCTTATATGTATAGAAGACAGTGGTCTCTTTAGCCCTAATTAGAAGGGCGCCGCACCCTGGGTGCCCTTAGCCACGCCCTGGGTGCCTTCAATTGCGCCCCTCCCTGACGCCTTTTTCCCAGGGGGGGAGAATAGTAAGTTTATTTCGCTTCTCTTGGTTAATAGTGATCTGATGTATGAATGTGTATTGCCATGTTTTATGAACATGTAGTATGAATGACTTTTCTAATGCAAATTTTATAGAATAAATAATCAAAACAACAACTTATGCATCTTTATTAACAACATATATAGTAAAAAAAAAAGTGAACTTGTGATACACACAGAAACGTAGACAAAAGAAATGAGAAGTGCCTTTTCCTATCATAAAAAAGTGCCCTGCCATTCACTGGCACCCTGCCCCTTTCTATTTCTAGCTGGAGCACTTCAAGTGATGAATATCTCATCTGACTTTTGTCTTAGAAGAAGCAATTAGTTTTGAAGGTACAGGTTAAGTGTTGTTATTACTAATTTCCAGATGTAGTATAGCTGTAAGAAGATGTTTTGTGGTAATGGATTTGGAATGAAATATTAATTGCAAATAATTTTCTAGAACATGTTGTCAGCTGGCTTCTTATATTTTTTATTATTTTGTTGCGGTGTGTAATCTTGACATTTTTTTTGTAAGTTCTATAGATGAGAGCTTCATATTGGTATTATCATTTAGTGCTTTATATTTGGTTGCATGTGTAAGCATATACTTTTGTTAGTTGGAATATTTATATTTTCATTTCTGATGGCAACAAGTTCATGTAATACATATAGTCAGGATTATTAGTAAGCGATAGTTGTTTTGTTTGTTTATGTTTATTGTCATGATTGATACAGACTATATCACTTGATGTTTGGTGTGAACCAAGGCTTCATGTTGAAGACCGTACTTCAACCTATAATGGTTTACTTTTACAAATTGTGACTTGGATGGAGAGTTGTCTTTGGTACTGATATGACATTCTGTTATATCTATCGACAAGATTGAGAACACATTTTTTGTAATAAAACATATTTAATTCTATGATATCATATTTAACAATTTATCGGTAATTTGTGCATTTTTCCTTTGATGTGTAATCTCTGATAATGTCAGTATCAGTTGACTGGTCGTGATATATAAATTATTGGGTCAGTTCGAAATTGACATGCTCATGTGCGCTGTGTCAGGAGATTCTTTCCCCTTTCATTTACAAAATCATGCATGATTTTTTTTTGCAGAATCGCAAGAGTGTTTTGGTGAATGAAACACTTCTCATATTGTTTGAAAGTTTCAGTAAAGTTAGTTTTGCCTTTTTGACAGATTGTGTGAAAATTCAAACAGAATATGAATAAAAAACCCAACAAACTTTTAAAAAATGCACTATTATTAATAGCTTTCCTTGCTTATTCACAATGATATACAAAATGTATAAATATATCATCCATGCTATTCCGATCTAAGTTTTTATTCATACATAGTCTGGTGCTGTTCCAAGTAGTCTTCTTTTTCTGTTTCTTGAGAAGTATTTGTTTTACCTGTTCATTCACTTTAAAGTGTTACAATTAATATTTAGACGCAACACAGAATAGTGACCAAAAAGGTACTGCTATCATATGAGAGGAGATAGAAAAAAAATGAAATGTACACATTTTCAACATTTTTGTGGGACCATCAAGATGTGGTTTCATTGTCAATATATAGACAGATATTCATAGACCAAATAACAAATAAGCAACAAATTCAAAAGTAGATGTAGGATGAATTATAGAAAGAAGGGGTACCCGGGGGCCCCAAACTTGACAAGGTTTGGTTTGGAACAAGTAATATGTCTGCATTAACATTAAATGTAGGTTTTAAAAGGGTGACCCAGATCGCCTTTCCCTAAATCCTTTTCTGAAATTAAAGGTAACCGCATGTTTCTGGGCGTGGTTGAAAAATAAATGAACATGACTTTGAAAAAGCAAGAATATTAAGCTAAAAGAAATAGACCAAATTTGGATGAAATCTTTTAAAATGTTTGAAATAATTATGAAGTTGACAAGAAATGAACTTGTTCAGATAATATACAAGTCAGCCTACAGACTTGTTGCTTCTGAAATGTCTGCTTACAAAGTGCTTTCCTAAAATGATTTGTAATGTGATCGTTTTCATGATGAATGCTGAGCAAACATAGATTATGCCGTTGGTTTTCTCGTTTGAATTGTTTTACATTGTTTTTTCGGGGCCTTTTATAGCTGACTATGCAGTATGGGCTTTGCTCATTGGTGAAGGCCATAAGGTGAGCTATAGTTGTTTATTTCTGTCATTTTGGTTTTTTTTGGAGAGTTGTCTCATTGGCAATTATACCACATCTTCTTTTTTTATATTATAATGACAAGATAAATGTTATGTTATCCACCCAACTAAGTTAAATATATAACTTCTCGTTGAACTTCTAAAACAACGATAAATCTGCTGATTCATATCGTATCATTCAATGCTGTCAGATGCTATGTGGAAAATAAAGAAATTTACCTTAATGTATGCTTCCATTATATTCGGCATTGTTATTCAGTTATGTCCAAAGCAGAACTTATGAAAGGCATGCAATAATTTATTTTCAATAGATGCATTTGAAAAATCTATTTTCGGCACTAGTAAAGTGACGTCTATGTTCATGATGTCATGTGATCATCTATACATATAAGAATATTTCATTAGAGTTGATTTATTAAAGATTGCTTTGAATCCTACTTATTGCTATTTGTCTGCAATTACTGGCCATCACAAAGGTTCACGTAAAATTTTGACGTCATACTACAAAATATCTGACGCCACAATGGAAAAGTGATTGTTGTATGATGTCAATGGTTGAAGCGGGACAGATTCTCAGATCAGCTGGGACAGAATTCCATAAAGCGATTAGGTGTATGGTTATTATATATGGGTACTATGTACAGGAGGATGAATTCTAATATATATACGTAAAATACCTGTTCTGTTTTGGATTAACATCCTGGTGGTTCCTTATCAACCACCATCATTGTTAACACATTCAAGTCATAAACTAGAGCCTTTACATAGTCAGTTAGATCTGCCAATATCACATTTTACAAATACTTATACAAATACAGCCGATAGATTAAACTCAGCACCATTGTATATTGATGATTATACATATAGTATCAGCTCATTCAGATTTGTAAATGTTAGCAAAATAGCAGCACCATCTGAAAATGGGTAACCTTTATTATCTCGAGCATATGAATCAAAGCAAATAGTAATTATCATCATGACGAAATATACTTAATGTAAGACCAGATACATTGTAATGTGAACAAATTAGAATTGGATTTATCTATATCAAATGCAGTTCTCAGTGCTGTTGATATATCAATTAACAATGACTGCTGAGCGCCACTGTGTACAGTGGCAGATCCAGAACTTTTCATAAAGGGGGGGCCTATATAATCAACCAAGGGGAGGGGCGGCCCCCAGCCCCCCCCACCATTTTGGATCCGTCTGGGGGTGTACAACGACTCCAAAGAATAAATCATTAAGTACGAGTACATTAAACTGTCTACCCCACATGCGAACATCATTTGGGACCTCGCTGTGTTGCAAGTATCTTGGGTTTCAGGCATATTAATTCAAATTGCTCATTGCTGCCTTTTTTAATTTCATCTATCTATAGTCATGATAGTCGTAGACGTCCAGCTAGAGGGGTCATTAAACATACTATAGAGCACTGAAACCCTTGCCCATAACTAAACCGTGATGCTTGATGTTTGCTTCCTTGCACACACGCAACCATATTACTCACCTTGTTTGTTTTCTATTCTTTTAATCAGCTGTTTATCGGCAATTGTCTGTTTTGTTTACATCAGAAATCAATGGAGCGGTGAATGCGCGGGGAAACGAAAGGACATCTTCGTATCAATACGGTAAATTCCGTGATTTGAATATTTTCTCATCAATATGTTCAAGCAATGAAAAATATTAGGATAGCATTTTTAATCATAGAGCACACGTTTTGTGTATTTACTTTTTAAAATTATAGATTATGAAGAAATCTAGCAAAATATGTTTCAATACGCACTATAAAGTGAAGATTAGATGTATTATTGTTTTGTTTTTGAAAGAACATTATTATCCATAAATACACACCTTTGTACCAAAATTGCAACACAATTTCAAGATAACATAAATTTCATCATCATAGAATGATATTATTTGCTCAAATTGACAGGGCTTCGTGAACTAAATTTGGCTTAAATTATGATAGCAATTGAACACTTCATTATAGTTTCTACCGATGACCTACTATCATGATTTTTATCCGACCCCACTTACGGACGCGTTGACATATAATGCATACAACTCAATAATAGCCAATCAGACGTTAAGATATCCTTTACTTCCCCCAGAAGCAGCCCGGAAGCAGCTGATATGCAGCCATTTAATGTTATTTATAACCAATGAGATACCATTAACAGATTTACCACATTCCAGACGTCCAGCCTCTGACTAATCAGACCGTATCACCATGGTGATACGGTAATAAATCAAAATTAAGTTTGAACAAATAAAAATAATGGAATCTGAAGCGTGATCATATTCTCATTTTCAAGTCATAAGATTAAGACAAGAGTTTCAAACACGCCGGAATGTAAAAGGTGTACACGACTTGCCTCTTCTTCTTTTTATGCATACTTCTATAATTTATTTCAAGATACGTTTGTCGAAAGTAAAAATTCGGATTACTGATGCATCATTCTGATAGTACTGTGTCAAGTTTTCGTAGAATTTTATCAAATGGAAATTATGGACACATCTGCATGAAAAGTATGATTACACTTTACTGAATCAGTTAATTTGTTTATATCTTGTCTTTAATTATCATGATGCATGGATTCTAGGAGTAGTTCGTACAAACGTAGGCGTAATTTAACGTCAATGTTCTTAAAAAATATTTCTAAAATATTTGGCGTTTAATTATACAAATATGTATGAAAAACGGACATGTACGGACTATTTAATTGAATTTTTGTTAATTAAGATGATCTTTTTAGTTTAATGACCAACTTATGATAGCATGGGAACATCATATTTACTGGCCTGTGTATCCTTCCGTTCTTCCGTTCTTTCGTTCTATTCAAAATATAAAACCTTTAAAATTTTATACCAACTATGAGTTTGGTCCTGATTCAGTGGTGCACTTCAAGTCATATGAAACTTCAAATTAAAAAAAAAATGATGAATATGTTTTTTATTACTAAATGGCTAGTTTTTATTATAAAACTTATGTATATTATATATTTTTTTCTCAAGAAAATTCTATAATTTGTCCAAATTTAGAAGTAATTTACTTTTATTTAATTGTTTTCTTCCAGTAAACAATTCGCCGATATGTTTTCCGTATGCAGTGAACTCAGCGTGACCTTTCTCGTAAAAATCCAGTGATCGCAATACGCATGGATTTGTCATTGAAATAAACTATGACTTATTGTACATGTTATACACGTGCTCAGTATCCATGCTTCTTTTTTTTGATTATTTACTATATGGTGACAATCGGTCAACTACGGCTTCAAAACACGACAATTAGTTAGCTGCCATATTTTTCCGGCATATCATAACAAACAGAGAGAAAAAAAAATTTGACGATTATACGATAGGGATGCGTAAAAATGATAAAATTGTGCACAGAAGACTTAGTTTATGATGTATACATGCATTGGTTCATAATTTGAATACACATCATTTTTCACCAGTCACTCGTTTCGTATGCATTTAAAGGGGCACTAGCTGTCAAATTCATGTTCACCGATTTGACTCAAATTCTCATATTTGTTATATAACAATGTAAAACTTTAATCCAAATTATAAAAAATCTAAAATAAACAATGTACAGGGCATAGGGTCGATAATATGTAGCTTCGTTTTATGTGTATTTTAGTCTAGACGCCATCTAATTAACTGTCGAGTTGACCTCACGAAAACCACCGATGCCCAAATAAGGGATATAAACATAAATAAAGATATAAATAGATAGCGCTACTCGTGCAATTGGATTCTTCTAGGTCTATTTAATTTCATTTATAGATTGAAAATATATGTAAATCATCATTTTTACCTGTATAAGAATGATTTTTTTGAGGATCGAATCAGTCAATTAAATGAATTACCTTTGTTTACTTTCAATGTTGATATTCTTTTCCTTTAAATAATCAAAAATGCACACAATTCATGCGTTATCCAACTCTATCTAAGGGGTTAAATTGAAGTTCACATGAATACGGATTCAATGAGGTCGAATTAGTCACTTGTAAGTGAATAATTCATCGTCAATATTTATTTGCTTATTTTGACAAAATCAGACAATACTGGCTGCTAAAAGCGAATTATTATTTCACTATTCTACTTTCATTAATGATTGAACAGAAAAAAAATCATTTTTATATTTTTTTATATCTCGTAGCTTGTTTCCCTTTAACAAGGACATATTATCATGTGATGGTGCACGGTGTCTTAAGGCCACACATTCTTGTTGTAAATGTTCTGATTAACAAACGTTCATGTACATTGTATATGTATCTTCCAGATTCATAACTGTCTCTTTGGTCGCGCGCTCGTCTCGACAGTAACCTCTCAAAGGTGATCAAGGGAATAGAAATATGGTCACTATTGGTCTTCTTCCCACCGGCAGTTAAACATTGCCAAAGTCGGGAGTCCGTTTAGATGTGCGGGATGTACAAGTACGCGGTTCCGTCCGTTCAGAGTGGGGATGTTAAATCCGATGCCTCTGTTAGATATGATGTCACGCTCTCTACACGTTAATTATGCGTGAAATATTTGCCACTGGACATTAAGCAAACCAACTGTCAATCAATTGACAGTAGCTTAATTTGAATTTAATTTCTGGTGAGGCAAATTATTTGAATCTTGGCAGTTAAAGCCTCGCTTTGGTTTAAAGACGTCAATGCCAGTAAAATAAGAATATGAATTGCAAAATAGGTGTAGGTGATCATACTCTTGATAGGTTACACAATGTCAAAAAGATACTGTTTATGAAAAATCCACAGATTTGTGGATTTCTATCATGAAATAATATTTCTTGTGCGCATTTAATCAATATATATTAATGAAACTTCTGGTCAAAGGCTTACTACTCAGTGTTCGGTTAGGTATTAAAATTTAGATTAGTTCCTGGTAAAAAAAAAAATAAAAATGGCGAAATATATGTATGACCTCCTATAAAATGCTTTAATTTTGTACAGATTTGGGGATACTAAGTTTAATTTCCACTACGTTTTTTTTTGTCAACATGTATGGATGATAATGACTTGGAGAACTATTAAGTATTACTTATATTACACAAGGTAGAAGAGTACTACATAAAATGTAAAAATGCCAAGTGTCTGTTGAATACTTTGCCCACCAAAAGGAACAAGCATCATTTCAGTTTCGCAGTTATGACCTCTTGTTTGAATCAGTTTGCGAGTTATAATTTGTCTGTAAGTTACTTAAAAAAAAGCAAGTTGCATCTACCTTGTTCATTTTTGGATGCATCTTGGATCCGCATCTGACAACGAAATTTTATTATATTATGTTGTTCAATGTTACTTATCTTACACATTTCCGTTACTGATTAACTATTCAAATTTTAAAGTAAATTTGGATTTTATTATATAAATACTTACCATCATAAATTCTGAGTGTAACCCCAATTGCGTCATAGGTCAGATGGAAAATCCCGACTAAAAATAAACGTACTCTCACTGGTCCGGACATATAACCCTGTTTGCCCATATTCTCCCATTCAATTTCCTCAAGACAGAAACGTAAGGAAAGGGGATGAAGGGGAGGCGGGTGGGACCTATAATTTATGATGGTAAGTATTTATCTTTAAAATTTGAATATTTTATAGCTATAAATACGTTACCATCATAAATTCTGAGTAACAGAATCTAACGTAAAGCTGAATCCCCTGTAACAGAAGAAACAGGAGGAAAGTTCAATCTTTGTGCTGAAACTATAGGTCCAAGAGAGTATAAACTATCGGCAAAAGTAGCCATAGATTGGAGGTAATGAGATATAAAAGAGTTCTCATTTCTCCAGAAACCTGCAGACAGTACCTCTTCTAAAGATGCACTGTTAAACAGAGCCCAGGATGTAGAGATACCCCTAACATCATGAGCTTTAACATTAAAACTATTTAAAAGTTCTGCCTTAGAAGAACCATAAGCTAAAGATATGCATTTGCATATCCAAGTAGAAATAGTTTTAACAGAAAGATCTGAGATTCCTTTTTTAATAGGAATAAAGAGTCTTGAGTTAGAAACAGAACGTAAACTACTCGTTCTATCCAGATAAATAGAAAGGATTCTTACTGGACATAAAAGTACAGAAATAGAATCGCTAGGGAGTGCAGGAATCACGACTGGTTCTGCACCCTTATCTGGAATCTGATTCTTTGCCAAAAAAGCAGGATCAGTTAAAAAAGTAACAGAAGATTTATCCCTGTTAAATCGAAGGCAAGCATCAGAAATAGAGAAGGCGTGGATTTCACTCCTTCTCCGTCCAGAAGCCAAAGCTAACAGAAAACAGCATTTATAGGAAAGAAACCTTAAATCTATTGTTTCTGCTGGTTCAAAAGGAGGAAGTTTTAAAAAGGATAAAACTAGTCCAAGGTCCCACTTAGGAACTAAAGTTTTTTGTCTTGGTCTTTCAAGACTAAAACTACGAACCAAAAGAGAAATATGCTCATTGTTGCCAAAATCTGGGCCACCAGAAATATGAATAGTTCTTGAAATAGCTGATCTATATCCCTTAATAGTAGAAGGACATAATCCTTTGGATTCAAAAAGAAAAACTAGAAAGTCTGCTAATTGTTGTACAGTGACTTGGAAAGGATCAATTTCCCGCTCACAACATCAATCTGAGAAGATTGACCATTTTGCATCATAGACAATGCTAGTGGAGTCTCTGACAGACTTTGTGAGATGCTTGGTTGCTCCTTCAGAAAAACCTGTCTTTCTGAGGCTAACCCTGAGAGAAGCCAGGCGTGTAGATGAAGTTTTGCTGGATTTTGATTATGAACCTTGCCCTTGATTTGAGACAGAAGGTCTGGTCTCAGAGGTAGAACTAGAGGACAAGCACATGATAGGCGCAGAAGGTCTGGAAACCAAGACTGTTTCGGCCATGCTGGAGCAATAACTATGATCTTGCAATTTTCCCCTGCTATTTTCTGAAGTACTGGGGAGAGAAACCTGAAAGGAGGGAAGGCGTACCCGAACATTCCTTTCCAAGATAGGCTCATTGCGTCTACCGCAAAAGATTTTGGATCTGGAACCGGAGACACAAATGTTAGAAGTTTGTGATTGAGACTGGTCGCAAACAGATCTATCTGAGGTGACCCCCAATGAAGAGTCACAGCTTTGAAAACTACTTGAAGTAGTTCCCACTCCGTGTTTACTGTAGCAAGGGATCTGGATAGAGTGTCGGCTAGAATATTGAGGTGCCCCGCAATATGTCTCACCACTAGATGAACCTGGAGTTGAAAACACAGAAGGAGAATGTCTCTGGCTATCTGATAAAGAGAAGGTGAATGAGTTCCTCCCTGATTCTTGAGATAAGCTACAACTGTTGTGTTGTCCGTGGCCAGAATGACAGACTGATTCTTTAGAGACAGTTGGAAATGATTCAGTGCAAGCAGAACTGCTTTCATTTCCAATACATTGATATGCTCTTCCAAAAGATCTGGATTCCAGACTCCCAAGATTGTAAGCCCCTCCAGATATGCTCCCCAACCGAAGGTGGAGGCGTCTGTGAATAATGTTAGACTGGGAACTTGAGGGGACAGACATAGGCCCCTCATTACATTTTCCCGTACTAACCACCATTGAAGATGTGGAAATAAAGGCTGAGTGATTGGAATCAATGCTTTCCATTCTTGTGAAGCTGGAATCCATTACTTGTGCAGATAAAACTGAAGCGGACGAATGTGAAGTCGTCCCAATGGAATTACATATGCCAGAGAGTTCAATAGACCCAGAAGTTGCAAGAATTGACGTGCTGCGACTGATTGAACCGTCAGGAATAAATGTATTTTCTGATATAGTTTTGTAAATTTTTCCTCTGGTGGGAGAACTAGGCCTACATTGGTTAGGAAATGTTATCCCAGGAAAACAAAGTCTTGAGAAGGAATTATCTCTGACTTTTTCCAAGAGATTAGGAAGCCTAGAGTCAGAAAACAATTGATGACCAAATCTGTCTGAAACCTCAATTTGATTGGGCAAAATTCATTGAGAAGGGAATCGTCCAGGTAGGAAAGAATCTGAATAGACAGGGAATGTAGGTGAGCTATAGCTGCCTGCATGATTTTGGTAAAAGCCAAAGGGGCTGTAGACAGGCCAAAAGGGGGAGCCTTGAACTGGAAAACTTTGTTGTTCCAAACGAAGCGAAGGTATTTCCTGTAAGTATGGGAAATGGGAATGTGGAAATAAGCATCTGAAAGATCCAGAGAAGTAGTCCACATTCCTGGGAGGATTGAAGTCCTGATTGATCTGTTGGTTTCCATTTTGAAATGGGGAACAATATGAAAGTTGTTCAGAATAGATAGGTCTATGACCGGCCTCATTCCTCCAGTCTTCTTTGGAACTAGAAAAAGACGGGAATAAAATCCGGGAGACAGAGTTAAGAGCGACACCTCCTCTATTGCAGATTTTTGTAACATTGTGTCCACTTCTACTGATAGAAGTTGATACTTGACTGGGTCTTGAGTATGAGACAAACTTATCGGAACTGCAGACAGAGGAGGTGGGTTCTTGAACTGAAGTGTTAATCCCCATCTAATTATTGACAGCACATAACAGTCTGAGGTAGTTTTCTTCCACTGATTTAGGAATAAAACTTAACCTCCCCCCTACTGGTATTGATTTTTGAGGAACTTGTTGTAAATTTTCCCCTGGGGAAGCTGTCAATAACGTACGAGGGGGCAATAACCTAGGTACAAGAACCAGGTTTCTTGTGACCCTTAAAACCACCAGAAGGCTTACCTGAGCTTTTTCCGGAGTTATGGGGTTTGTTCTGCGGTTTGCCGTAGTTATTTTTCCTTTTCTTAGCAGAAGAAGGAGGACCACCTGAAGCAGAAGTACTAGTAGAACTAGATGTAGCATTAACCGACCTCTTGCCATTAGTAACTTGTACACTAACTTTGACTGGAGAAGGGTTTTTGCTGAGTTCCTCTTGCACCCGCTGTAAAGGTAAACCAAACATCTTGTCTGTAAGTGGAGATTTCAGCAAAGAATCTTTCAACTCTGCTCTTTTAGATAGGGTGCAATTAGCAATACAACCCATTAAAAGCAACTGAGATGAACCTAGAGCTTTATCCAGTTGAAGTAAGACGGATCGTACTTCTGCTGGAACAACCGAATCTTCGCTGTTAAGCAAATGTCCGGTTGCAGCTAGAAAATGTTCGGCTGTGCCAAGAACTTGAGAAGCACTACGAAGGAGATTCTCAGTCTTTGACCAAACAGGTTGAGTGAGACGAAGACCATCTACTGGCTTTTTTCCAATAAAGATGAAAGAGATTTGTCACAACTGGGAACAAGTCTACCCAGTGAAGAATCAAAGATATCAAAATCCTTGTACTTAACCTGATCAGAAAAGGATGACATTCCAAATCCAGAGATATTGTTATTAGCAACCTTTTCACTAGCAGAATTAGCGATACCTTCATTAACAAATTGTAAAGCAAATGCCATATGGCCAGATTCAGGAAAAGAATTGTGAGAAGTCACAGTATCCTGAGAAATATCACAGGAAGCTTCAAAAGTTGAAGAAGGTTTCTTCGGCTTGGAAGGACAGGCAAAAGGGATATGTGCTTCATCCCTCATCAAGGTATACACCTTATCCCTAAGATCCTTCAAGGATGGAGGATCCTCAGTCTCCTTGGTGGGAGGTTGTCGAGCTGACTTAGAAGAAGGCTCAGGGGCCGTCTTCGATACCTTGGGAGAAGAAGAACTTTCAACATCCTCATCAGTGAGGAAAGCCCTTTCATGGCTCCCAGGGGAAACAGAAAGCTCGTCATCCTCCCTCTCATCATATTCTACAGATTTAGCTGGAGATGGTTGATAAGAAGAAACTCTATTCTCCAGTAGAGACATACGACTGGATAGAGTACTAAATTCAGCCTCGAAAGACTCACCAAAGTCCAAAAGTAACTTCTGAAAACCATCCAAAGATGATGCATGATCAGAACCCTGAGTACCATGAGAAGAGCTAGAAGATTGAGCTCGAGAGTCAGGTACGGTGATAGAAGGAGCTACTGCAGGAGTCAAAGATACTGCTACGGGTGGAGCAGGAGCTAAAGGTGGTACAGTAGCTACCCCAGAAGAGGGACCATAGAAATTGTCCCTATAAGGCCAAACACCAGGTTGGTTTGGCATAAACCCACCATAAGGGTAAGACTGTGGCCAAGGTTGCTGAGACCATGAGGGTAAAGGTTGGGTGCCCGAGTTGGGAAGCATATACCCACAATAGGATAATGGGGGTCTAGAACCTGGCAAGTTCAAGCCCATAGCTGTACCTGGGACAGAAGAAATAGTACCCGATGAATAAACAGGCCTAGATAAAGTATGAGTCACCGAAGGTGACGTAGGTACCCCCCAAAAATGCATGACCGAACCTTGTGAAAGGGTCGGATAGGTAGCATTACCAGACACCGTTGTCGAAACTCCGGTCAATGTACTGGTAGTTTGGGGGGGACTTAAAGGTAGTGACCCATCCAGGAGATAGTCCGAACCAGCAATATTTACGTAAGGACTATTCAAATTAAAGTCCATAGTAAAATTTACTTTAGTAAAAAAAACACAAATAATTTGTTCAGAAATTCAAACTAAACAAGGAAATAAATTTCCAATAATATACACAATATATGAAAAGCAATTAAGCTATTCAAAAAACTTTACAAACAACTAAACACTTCTCTGTTGAATCTGTAATAATTTGCACGTGTGACCGATGTCGCAGATGGAAATTGAATGGGAGAATATGGGCAAACAGGGGTATATAACAGTCTCCGGGACAAGTTTGCACTTCCGCTGAGTGCAAAAGTTGTCACCTTAATTTTTGGAGTTAAGTCAAAATGAAGTTGATAACTTGGTTGGTATTGGTTCCCTGATATTTGTCCTAAAAAATTTTGGCTCTAGCACCACTGTTGAAAAAGTTATGCCCCTTTTTTCAACAATTTCCTCAGAGGAAAAGTAGTTTTCCTCAAGGGAAATCACATTTCCCTGAAGGAAAAAGATTTTTCCTTCAGGGAAATTGTATTTTCCTCAAGGGAAAAAGATTTCCCTTAGGGAATTTGCTGCATTAATATTTCCTTTGAGGAAATTTGCGGCTTCAAATTTTCCTTTGAGGAAATTCTATTTCCTCTGAGGAAATTTGAGGCTTCAAATTTTCCTCTGAGGAAATACTTTTTCCTGTGAGGAAATTTGCAGCTTCAAATTTTCCTTTGAGGAAATACTTTTTCCTGTGAGGAAATTTTGTCAACAGCAATTTCCTGTGAGGAAATTTTTGACAAACACTTTTCCTTGAGGGAAAATTCAAGACCACAAATTTCCTCTAAGGAAAACATTGTTCTCCAAATTTCCTCTATGGAAATTTCTCTCATTCAATTTTCCTCTATGAAAATTTCATAACAGTAAAAACAGTATGAATATAATTTTTCCTGAGACTGAATAATTGATACAAAAGATAATTAAAACTTTAATAAAATGTTCACTGATGAGTAACATGACATACAAAAACAATAGGCTAGCTGTTTGAGACAATACAATTATAAGCAAAACGCTATGAATATCATACTATTTGTGATGTTATTAATATTGTGCTCATATTTGCGGATTAAATAAAATAACCACTTTTCATGTTAATTTAACTTTTCTGCTGCGTACAATTATTCAATCCCCTACAAAACAGTTCAGTGCATAAATAATTCCATCCACCAGACATCTTCCTTCAATTGGTAGAGAATACATTTTTGCAATTTGTTCTTCAAACATCTTCCTCTATATAGTTGATATGACAGAGCTATGTACATGAATGGATAAAGCAGGTGTTTATTTCGACAAAAAAATACTTTTTTTTCTACATTTCTCCCTAATCCTTCAGTGTAGGTTGTTGCAATTACACAATTGTGTTCTTGTGCATCTATGATTGTACTCCATTTTGTTTACAGCCATTTTGTAGAAATTTCCTATTTTCTTTTTCCAGGTAAGCACATATTTCATTTCACATTAATCCAATTAGCACACAATGTAGAAAAGTATTAACCTTAAGTTTCCTCTTCTGTATTGATCTGTTGATGATCATGAAAACCAAGAAGTCTCTGCACCTATAAATACACAAAATATAAATTGAGAAAAAAACAGCAATAGGAAATAAGCTTATTTTATCATGTTTAATATGAACATTTTGAGAAACTTAAATTTGATATTCCTACTAATCATGATTATGAGTTCTGTTATTTCAGTGCTTTGTGTCCACGACTTAATATCAGTCGTTTTAGTGCCTTGCAGTGATAATGAGTTGAGCCACTTTCAACAGTTTTTACAGTTTGTTCATATGTTGTGCTATTTGAACCACTGTCCTAGATTATGGTTAGGTGGAGTGCTCACAGACATGATTGTTTTCTCATTATCGAAGGCCGTCATTGGTCTTTAATTGCTTGCATCCACTTCATTGAACTCTGGTGGATATATAACTCATTTACCATACCACATCTTCTTATTTTTATAATAGTCATCATTCAAGGGCAATCACTTTTATTATATAGAAGTGGTCTTACCATTTAGGCCTTGTTGTCTTCTGTTTATCTTGTTTTGCCGATCATTTCTACTGTACAGTTGTAATTGTTTATATTTTTCTTTATCTTCTATATTTCTTGCCCTAAACTTAAAAAAGGTAAAAACTATCATTTAATGACAGTCACTATAACTATTATGATACATCAGTATGTGTTTTTCTATATACCATGATATAAAAAAGAATGAAATATTTGTGCTGTTTCATTTCACAGACTATTTGCCAGTCAACAGTTTCAAAGACATAACCACAGTCAATAGTTTAACAAACAAACATTCCCGTACTTTTTCATCGTGTTCATACTAATTTTTCAGTGGACAACAATGACGTGATTAACTATTTTTCTATGATTTGTGTGCTTGACAACATTAAACTCTGAAATATTGTTAACAGTATAATCTGTATGTGTCTGTTGTCAAAATGTCAAATTAATATATTACTTACAGAAGCAATTAAAACAAGAGGCTCACAAAATGAATGTGGTCTAAGAACTTAAAAATTTCTAATTTACCTATTCAAACCGTATCATTATTATTTGCTTTTATATATAAATCAGAAATAACCAATTTAAAATGGAAAATTTTAAAGAAAACAAAAGGAAAAAAAGTAAAAAAAATCCCCCCAAATTTTTTGAACCCCCTTATGATTCATCACCCCCAAACTCAATCCCAGTCTTCCATATGTGGTACGGTACCTTACAGTACAATTTCAGAGAGATCCATACACTTGAACACAAAGTTATTGTCTGGAAACAAGAAAAATGCTTGTTTTTTGGCCCCTTTTTGGCCCCAAATTCCTAAACGTTTAGTGCAATTACCCCCAAACTCAATCCCAGCTTTCCCCCTGTGATATGGAACCTTGTAGTACAATTTCATAAAGATCCATACACTTACACACAAGTTATTGTCCTAAAACTAGCAAAATGCTTGTTTTTTGCCCCTTTTTTGCCCCTAATTCCTAAAATTTTGAGGCAATTACCCCCAAAATCAATCCCAGCCTTCCCTTTGTGGTATGGTACCTTGCAGTACAATTTCAGAGAGATCCATACACTTGAACACAAGTTATTGTTTGGAAACTAGAAAAATGCTTATTTTTGGCCTCTTATTCCTAAACATTTTGGGCAATTACCCCCAAAATCAATTCCAGCTTTCCCTTTGTGATATGGAACCTTGTAGTACAATTTCAGAAAGATCCATACACTTACACACAAGTTATTGTCATGAAACTAGAAAAATGCTTGTTTTTACCCCTTTTTTTTGGCCCCTAATTCCTAAAATTTTGAGGCAATTACCCCCAAAATCAATCCCAGCATTCCCTTTGTGATATGGAATCTTGTGGTACAATGTCAGAGAGATCCATACACTAACACACAAGTTATGTCCGGAAGTTACAAAAATGCTTATTTTTGGCCCCTAATTCCTTAACTGTTGGTACCATAACCCCCAAAATCAATCCCAACCTTCCTTTTGTAGTATTGAACCTTAAGGTAAAATTTCATCGAGATCCATTAACTTCAACTTAAGTTTGAGTGTGAAAACCAATGTGTCTTTGGACGACGATGACACCGCCAATGTCAACGTCATACCAATATTTTGACCACAAAATAAAAACTGCAGTTTCCTTAAAATTACCAATCTAGTGGCAGCAACCCAACAATGGATTGTTAGATTCATCTGAAAATTTAATGGCTGATAGAACTTGACATAATGAACAATTTTACCTCACATAAGATTTGCTCTAAATGCTTTAGTGTTTGAGATATAATCCAAAAACTGCATTTTACCCCTATGTTCTATTTTTAGACATGGCAGCCATGTTTATAGATGAAACAGAAAATAAAACACAAGCTTTATTCTAAATACCCTAAGGATCATTCAGCCTCAGTTTGGTTGGAATTGGTTCAGTAGTTTCAGAGGAGAAGATTTTTTAAAGTTAGAAAACATGATAAACAAATTGTGTAAAATTGTCGTTAAAGTGCAATAACTCCTTAAGAGGTCCATTGACAATTTTGGTTATAGAAACTTATCTGTAGATCTTACTTTGCTGAACATTTTTGCTGTTTACAGTTTATCTTTATCATTAATAATATTAAAGATAATAACCAAAAACTGCAAATATTTCTTGAAATTACCAATTAAGTGACAGCAACCCAACAATCATGACAATGGGTTATTACATTCATCAGAAAATTTCAGGGCTGATAGAATTTTGAATACCTAATGAATAATTAACTCTGTGTCAGATTTGCTCTAAATGCTTTGGGTTTTGAGATAAAAGCCAAAAACTGCATTTACCCCTAAGTTCATATTTAGCCATGACAACCATGTAACAAAACACAAACTTTATTGTAAATACCCTAAAGATCATTCAGCTTAAGTTTGGTAGGAATTGGTTCAGTAGAGAAGATGTATGAAATAGTTTACACCCGACGGATGCCAATGGTTGACGAAAAACAACGACAGACGACGACAGACGCCAAGTGATGGCAAAATCGCACTGTTCCTTCGGAACGATGAGCAAAAAGGCAAATTTAAAAAATTGCGCTGGCTCTATCCAAAAGAGATTTTAACAGTGTAGTGTACTACTTTTGGGACAGGACATATTAACATAATAGAAAAATCTATAAGCTATAACTCAAAATATGGACAATTTTATGTTTAAAGGGTCTTTAATTTAGTTTGACAACTTCACAGACATACTAATATTTGACCTTTTCAAACTATACCAAATCACTACTTAGGCCCCAAAAAATATATGTCTGTTTAAGGTTACATACTTTAAAAAAAAGGCTAGGTAGGTTGGTATTTCCATTTTATTTTATTTTTTCATTTTATTTTTTGCGACATGATTTTGAGTCATGCCGTTTCGTCTTGTCGTGGTCTGAGTTGATCCTTGGCCAATTTTACCCAGTATTTTAATGATTGGATTATTTCCCTTGGTTATTGGTTGGGGAAAAAATGGCGGCAAAGTGTTTATTTCATCACATGAGTCACGAATTTCCTTATAACAGCTGTCATATTCACGATTGTGAACATTGGGATGTATCAGGCAATTGATTTATATTATTGGCAACACAAACTTCATTTTTGACACGAGTTCAGTTAATTTTTGCTTTTACGACGGAAATAAAATGACTTAGGGTCGGCGCTCAAAAGGACGGTCGGTCGGGTAACCGTAAACAGACATATATTTTTGTTTGGCCTTAAGGATGTTCGCTACTCCGTTTCAAAATAACAAGCTTTTTAAAAGAATATGAATAAAGGAACTAAAAAAACAGAAAAAATGAAGGGTCCGTGTGCTTGTTTTTAAGATATAAGCCATTAAAAATTTGGCGGGAAGTGATTCTCTCTAGATTTTTCATACACTTAACACTGGCACCTTTTTCTTTCAAAAGCTATGGAAAAATAACAAGGATTTTATAAGATTTTCAAATATGGCTTTTTAAACTATGTAATAAAAATATGAAAAGAAAAGTAGGGGTTTGCGGGCAAAATTTTTTAATGGCACTGCATGGATAAAACCAGAGGATTCCGAATATCTGGTAAAAATGTCATTCATCCGCAATAAATTTGGAAGGAGTATGAAAATAATTTGCAAGTTATACACTATATCCACACTAGAGACCTAATAGAGTAGAAATACTAATTTTAATCAAACTTGGCATGAACTAAGATTAGAGAATTATAAGACAGTTTACCTAGTTTCATGGCAATAGCATATATACATTAAAGACTATAAGTTTGAACTTTGGGTGTTAATTTTTTGCCGTTTAAAGTTTAACGTTTAACTATCAAAATTTGGGCCTACATAATTTAAATATTGCAAAAAATTGCTTTTTAAATGTCTTTATAACTATTTATATATAATTGTGTATGTCACATGTATGTACATAATGTATTTTAATGTAAAGCAGCTCAATACTCATTTGCTGTCTCAGATTTATTTCAATTCTTCAAAAGTCGAATTTATATGAGCCTATGCCTAAAATTAGAGATTTCAAAATTAAGGGGGGGGGGGGGAGCGGCTAATATAAAAATTCTTCATGTATATTTAAAAAATTATTTGTATTTCAATTTCAAAAGGAAAGAACGTTACTTATCTGCTTATAGCATACCACATGAGTAGAACAAGGTCCCATTAGGCCATAATAGACTGAATAACATTTAAGGTCAATATATAGGCAGTAACACATTTTTACATGTATATGAAAAGGCATACACATAAGCTAGAGAAAATAAAGAAGTGTTTCTTTTTGGTAATTTGTAGGCTAAGGTGACATCATACAAGAAGTATGAGTGATTCTCAAACTAAAATAAAATAATTTCATCCCCCTACTTCATTGTACTTACTTTTTATGCATAAAAAATATAAATAAATAAATTTTAAAGTAATACATGGTCCACACTAGGAAATCTTTTTGTAAAAAATGAAAATCAACGGATGATAACTGTGTACTTGGACTAACAATTAAGATTTCACATGCTGAAATGTCTCGTCAGTCCAATCTCAATCAGTGAAATAAACTATTGTTTGGTTTTTTTTTAAAGTCATATGGAAGTAGTCCAAATAATTATGACGCATTGCAAGGCTTTTTTTTCTCTCTCTGGCGCCGTAGGAAGGAGAAGTGAGTTGACATAACATGTATGTTATCATGCAAAATCAACAGTAATGAGTATACCTTTGATTGTCATCGTCACTGCAAATGGATCATTATTACTAGGGGGAATGGAACCAATAAATTGATCGGATCCGATATGAAGTTCCCAGTAACGGAGAACCTCTAACTTTGAGGTAATATTATTAGTGTCGGTGGTCTCACAAATGAATCAGGGTGAATTGCAGGTACATTAATTAGCAGAGAATAGACAATTATCAACTTGTTATTCATTATCTCGCAGTTATTTACGGTTAATTAGCTGTATATATCCCAAAACAGGTGCTCGGAGCTAGTACTAGTCTATGACTTTTAAGTAACAATTATATTTATATTCACAATCAGTGGCGGATCGAAGGGGGATGGGATCCGGGGGTTTGATTCCCCTTTTTGTGAACGATCATTGCATTTAATCAGAGACATATATGTCTCTGATTTAATGGAGACATATATGTCAGTGGCGGACCCAGAACTTTTTGTAAAGGGGGGGGGGGGGGGGGGGGCGCTGACTGATCTAAGGTGGCCCGCTCCAGTCATGCTTCAGTGATTCACTATATAATCAACCAAATTTTTCCCACCAAAGGGGGGGCCCAGCCCCCCCCCCCCCCTGGATCTGCCTATGTATTAAGACCCCCTTTATCCTGGCTAGAATCGCCCCTGATATTACATGTAAATCAAGTCCCGGGTTAATTACTGTTAGCATAATAGCATACCGGTAATCACAAAGAGTGTGGTAATTTTAAAAAGGGCGAGGATTTATAAATATACAATTCTTGAAGAGGGGGAGAGTGCACTTCACGATGATCGAAAAAAAAGTGCCTTGCATGTTATTTTCATCATCTTGTCTGAAACAGTCTGAATAATGAGCTTCAAGGCGAAGCGCGAAAATAAGTCATGTGAAATACTAACGTTGTACGGACAAACCCTTAAATCCCTCAATGTTATGTCAAATGAATTATAGCGAGGAAAAGTAAATTTAATTTAATATCAAAACTAAATATTTGTTATATTTCGCTCCTGATTTCTCAAGAAATCATAGAATCAATCAATGTATAAATTTCAATTATGCATGTCTGTGTGAGATCCATTTCATGAGACCAAGGATTTCTATAAAATCCTTGATGGGACCCTTTATATATATATGTCTCTGATACAGTTTTCTATTTTCCCCGGAAAAAATTAAAAAAATATATAATCTTTTGGGAAATAATCCGATTTTGTTGAAATATTTCCTTTCATAATTATGATAAATCCTTTTAGTTCTTCAATTTTAAATTAAAATAAATATTTCATTTTGATCTAACGACAAACTTTTTAAATTGTAGTGGCATGGTCAGTCAACTGATTAGTTGCATGGCTGATTACCAGTTTACTGGTGACCCAGTAATTTTCCATATGACAGTGGCGTGTACCCTTGGGGTGTGTATAACTTATTTTGAATACCTTAATTTTCTGGGGAACATCCTGTCCACGTGTAATACTTAGTATATATTGCAACAGATGACATTAAACAAATTTTCTTTGTAGCATCGGTGTCCATTTCATGTTCAACCACTCAAAATTTTCACAAAAAAGATAATATAATAAAATCATTAAAAAAAAAGATTAAAAAAACACTAGCAAATAAACTTCGCAATGAGTAAACGGGGATTTGTGTTTTAAAGGGCTTATTTCCAGTGAATATATTTTATACTAGATAACTAGACCTGAGATAACTTTTTTTTTGTAATATATATTTTATTATTTTCATATCATTCTCAAATCTTGATCATCTTAAATAAAGATGTATAAAAATAATTTTGTTATAACTCATAAATATATGGTTAATCATAATTGTTACAAATTATAAAATGGTAAGTCAATGCCCGATGTGCCGCCGTCTGTAGCAAAACAACGATTTTATCTTTTAAATGAAAGACGTGCACTGCCTTCATCGGAATAGAGGAAAGTCCACCTAGTGTACATTAAAGAGTATCCGTTTGTTATGCTGAAAAAAAAAGAGATCATCATAAACTTTTTAGCAGACCTTCTCGTGTAAAAAAACAAACTTTTAACTGAATTAAACAAAAAATTATCAAACAAAACTCATTAGAAAACTCATAGTAACATTTTGTTTAGACCTGAGATAACTTATAGTAAGATTATTTATATAGAACAATAAAAAAAAAATGTCCAATCTGATACACGTACCTATAATCTGGGACTATTATACTAACTATTTTTTTAGTATAATAGTCCCAGCTATAATATACAAAATTTTGAACAGCTTCAAATATATGGCCTTATCATTGGTAATGTATCATATTTGTATCAGTTATTGTTGAACGTGTAACCAAATTAAAATGAAGAAATAGGCTCGAAACCGCATTTTTTAAAGATATTTTTTTCAATCCCAAAATAGATAAGAGATATGCAGATTAATTAAAGTCCCGATGAGAAGATTCACTTTCTTTTCTACCGAAGTAAATATATTAACAAAGATTTAGGATATCAATAAATTATTAAATTCATCAATTTATTAAATTTGAACATGTGAACCAAACAACGAAAAAAAATAAACGGGAAATTGGCTATACCTTTTTGGTATTAGCCATGAAGCCATGTATGTACCAGCCATTTTAACTTATTGTTTTCTTAACCTTTAAAGAATACATTTTAAAATGAACTACTTTATTTATAGTAGTTCAAGAAAAAAATATATATATATTAAAAAGTTTTAAATTTTGTCCATGCTGTGCATAAAATAGGGAAAAAAAATAAGGCTGAAAATGCACCAAATATTTATATTCAATATGAATATTCACATTTTGTCTATTACAACAATTTTTGAACAACTTGTTGTTGTAATAGACAAAATGTGAGTATTCATATTGAATATAAATATTTGGTGCATTTTCAGTCTTATTTTTTTTCCTATATATATTATATGGCCTTCCAAATACCGTTTCGATCCCTATCATCACTGAAGAGACATTAAATGTCGAAATCCGGATATGGTGTACAAATTTTTGCACCTCATATTTGCGGTATACCATCTTTTCCGTAAGTTTATTGTTTTCTGTTTGGTATTTAATTAATATGTAAGATCCATTTTTTACATCTGGTGATCAATTTATTTGGTAATAGCCAATGGCAGCCGCAGGGTTTAAGAACATCAGTTGTTCGACCTGTTAGTCAAATGCGTTTTGTTAAAATATACTTTTTCACTTTTTGGTCTTTTGGAAAATGTTGTTTGTGCTGTATTTAGACCCCTCTACCAAGAAATTTGTTTTACATGCACACGTATAAAAATTGCGTTTTTTATCCAACGCAATCATAGGTCTGAACGTTGTTTTCAATTTAGACGTGTATATATATATATATACATATATATTAGATAACTCTTTCCTTTATATTCAATGGAACAAGAAACGAATTCGTTAGCGAACTAGAGTAACTATAGAAATAGCGTCGTTACAGGTCTTCTTCTGACTGGCAATAAATCCTTAGCAGTAATGATAGTGGAACGTCCATTGGGTTGTGCTCAGACACGTCCGAATGGGGACGCTGAATCCTTGCAGCAACTCTTCAAGTGGACTATAAGTAGCCTGGTATTAGGCCAATTTTCTGTCCATCCTTTTTCGTTGGCAGTCGAAATTTTCCGACCGTATCACGGGCGGTCTCAATTACAAGACCTACATGTACCTATCATATATTATTCGGTACGTCAGACACACCCGACATTAATCAACCAAAAACTCAATATTTTACAGTAGGGAATGAATATCTCCAGATGAAGATTACATTATGACGTATGGTTTTTTTTTAAAGACCAACAAATCGATTTTTATCACCAAATTTGTCTTTGCTGAGATTAACACTAAAAAAGTATAACAAAACGTAACGATTGAAAACTCACAGTTCAGTTTTCAAGATATTTTTTTCTTTGGAAACTAACAGACTAATTTTTAAAAAGTTTTTTTCTTGAACCATTATTTATGAAAACGAATTGTAAACAAAAGTTATTCTCAAATATTAATAATGATCAATGATTGTAAAGAAAAAAATCCATCATAGTAGTTTGTTAATTTACTGGCTCCATGGTGTTAAACATGTCACCTTTCTTTTACAAATAACTGATTAAAAATATGAAGCCTTTACTGTAAAATAAATCATTCTAATAAAAATAAATTCATCCAGATTTTTCTCTCATAACCTTTCAACAGTTATTGTAAACTAATTTATTCGAACTATAATAGTCCTATGACTTGCTGTCCGTTTACCAATATTTATACTTTATAAAATGTTTTCATATTCATTGATCATTAACTTCATGTTTTGCGAATACTTATAAGGGGGTAATTATTATAGTCAGTACTAGCTAACAATTTATCTAAAGAAAACGAGATGCTATATTCAAATTCTGAGATATGAATCTAGTTCTTTAAAAAAAAATTCTCCACAACAAAAATTCTACACTTTCATTTATCTGGGTCTTTTTGTCTCCGCTTCGAAGCCGCCATCCCGTACCAGACATATTTATTCGTTTGGCAATATACAATCATGTACGCAATATACAACAGACAGTAGATCTGAATTTGTAAATTGTTATTTTGGATTTTACCTGATTAGGACGTGTCTCGTTGAATTTTCTAATAAACTTACACACACATAATCTGACTTTTAATCGTAATGTTATGAGATCTATAAGAACATAGAGCTACTGTATAGGCCTAGTTGCATGCAAGTCTTTACAAATTATATATTTTGGTATGCTGTAGTTGTTTTTATAGACTATTTGTCATTTGGCCTTTTTTTGTTTGTTGTTTTTTTAGTTTTTGACATGGCGTTGACTCGAGTTTGATATATTATGCATCTTTTGTGCTGTATTTTAACAATTATTTACAAGTATGCTGCATGTTTACACATTCATCACTCACTATACCGCATCTAAATATAGCTTTATTGTAAAAAAAAGAAGGAGATGTAGTATGATTGGTGATGAGACAACTATCAACCAGAATTTAAAATACCTTATATAAGCAATTGTGACTTACTTTCTTTACTCAGAGTGATCGTAAATTAATCAGATAAGCTGGAGGAGGGGTGGGGGCTTCATATAGACTCATATTAAATGAAAAGAAATTAGCATTAGCTTTTTGTGATAAATATATAATAAACTCACAGTAACAGAAATAGCTCTTGAAAGCTCTGTCAGATCCCGGCAATTTTAACTGTTTTTTGACACGTGCTAAAAAATGCAGCACCTGGTTACAAGGGCTTATTTGACAAATTATCATCTTTCGTAATCTAAGTTATAAAATCTAAATTTTAAGTGATCTAAAATGTTCATGACTAACGAGTATTTTCACTTGTACGATTTTTCTGTGAAATGAGTCTAAGAGTATATACATGTATATCAGGATACTGACTGCATAGTAAAATATTTATGTACCATTAGTTGCGACTCATTTTGGTCTTTTAAGTAAGTTTCCTTCCCCTGCATTACTTGATCGCTTTTGTAAAAAATAAACAGCACAACAACAACAGCACTCGACGTCAGTATTGTACCAAAAAATGAAAAAAATATTCAAAAAGAAGGCTCATAAAATTCAAATATTGGTAAGCACACACACTAACTTGTCACTACAGACATGATCTTTTTGTTAATGCGCCAAACTCGTTTCGTCCACAGGACGATGTCGATGGTGGGGAAAACCTAGTCCAAATAATTATGACGTCTTGCAAGGCTATTTAGGCGTCCCAGAAAAAAAAATAGCCTTGCCAGACGTCATAATTATTTGGACTAGGGAAAAACTAACAAATCATTAGTTCCCAAAATGAGTATCCTAGTTTAAAGTTTTTTTTTAATATATACATGATTTAGCTATTTCATATTGGAATGGCACATATTCATGAAAAATCAACAAATGATCTGAAAGTCGGAAAGATGAATATAGTCCTCTGACTTCACAAACTTGGAAACAGTTGTGATGTTGCTTCGCTGAGCTATAGATAACCGTACGACCATCAACAATGAGCAAAATTCACACCATATAGACATAGGTGCTTGAGGACAGGAGTCGAGATTCACGTTGATAGTAAACATGCATATTAAGAGTAAAAATATGGTATATTAGTATGTATATGGTACAAATAAGTGATATGTATTGAAAAATCTAAGATTTATGATAATAAGGGGGAGGGACTAGGGGGGGGGGGGGGGGGGGGGTTATTTCTGATTTATATTTAAAAACAGGATCCTGTCCTCAAGCACCTATGCATATAGAAAGCTGTAAATATAATAAAAGGCCTCGAAATGACAAATGTAAAACAAATCAACAAGAAGCCTTACATTTATAATTGAATTTAAAATAGAATTGAAAATAGAAATGGGGAATGTGTCAGAGAGACAACAACCTGCCCAAAGAGCAGATGAGTCGGTCACCAATGTGACTTCAATGCAGCGAGAAAATCCCACAGCCTGAGGCGTGCTTCAGCTGGCTCCTTAACAAAAATGTATACTAGTTCAGTGATAATGGACGTCATACTAAACTCCGAAATATATAAAAGAAACTAAAATTAAAAATCATACAAAACTGACAAATGCCACATATAGGCTCCTGACTTGGGACAGGTGCAAAAATATGGTGGGGTTAAAAGCCTGTATACTGTAAATTTCAGAAATTGTTGCATGCATTTATTAATATTGCCAATTAACATAATCATGATAATTTCCCTTTCAATTTAAAAAAAAAATTCTGATTTAAGTTTTTATTGTATATTGAGACTTTGGATAGTCTCAAGAATGCTTTCACCAATTTTTATGAAACTTTGGTGAATTGATTTTAAATATTGACATAAACTCCCTTTACATTTTTATGACCCATAGTCATGTGATATTGGGTCAACCCTTGACCGTCTGTCCGTCTGTCCCAAAGTCATTGGTTTTTGTTCTCTAATTTAGTTTGCCTCAACCAAATGTTATAAAACTTTTACAAAAGCTTATTACCACAATACTCAGATCAAGTGTGAATTTTGGTGGTGTCAGTGTTACCGTTCTAGAGTTATGCCCCTTTACAAATGGAAAAATTGCTGAATTTTTGGTTTCCGGCTCTCTATCTTTAACTTTAGTTTGCCTCAACCAAATGTTATGAAACTTGCACACAATGCTTATTACCACAAAAACAGTTTGAATTTCGGTGGTGTCACTTTTACTGACTCAGTCTGTTCTAGAGTTATGTCCTTTACAGATGGAAAAAATGATTTTACGTTTCTGTCCTCTAAATTAAGTTTGCCTCAACCAAATTTTATTAAACTTTAACGCAATACTTTTTACCACAAAATCAGATGAAGTTATAATTTTAGTAGTATAAATTTTACCGTTCTTCAGTTATCTTCCTTTATAACTTTATATGATATGCAAGCCGGAGTATCATCCCCTATTTATTTTTATATAAGATGCAGAGTTATGGAATTTTAGTTGTTGGAAAATTGTTTAAAATTGTCCATTTTCACACTTTGGAAGGTTTCAGAATTGTATTTGTTCGAAAATCACGGCCTTAAACTTACAAAATGTATATACACTTGCAATATCCCTTAAAATGGAGCCAAATTATTTTCATGTTTTGTTTCAATGAATACCACTCTGTGTGCATGTCCTTTTTTAGCTCATCTGGCTCGAAAGGCCAAGTGAGCTTTTCTCATCACTTGGCGTCCGTCGTCGTCCGTTGCCGTTGTTAACTTTTTACATTTTGAACTTCTAGAGAACCACTGAATTCCTTATGAGGTGCTGACCAAGAGTTGTTACTTTGTTGTCGATCTATCATCCAAGATGGCCGGCAGCGGGGGACTTAGTTTAAGATAGGACCCTATAGGAAATACATACAAATGTCTTCTTTTAGAGAACCACTGAATGGAATGAAACCAAACATAGCATGAATGTTCCTTATGAGGTGTTGACCAAGTGTTGTTACTCTTTAGCTGATGCATCATCCAAGACGGCCGCCAGCGGAGTAGGACAATATTAAACCAAATATGGCCTCAATCATTATTAAAGTATCTGTTATGATTTTTATCTTTTTTATATGATTTCAAAAACCCAAATAGAGTCAGGTGAGCGACACAGGCTCTTTAGAGCCTGTAGTTTTGTTTTTTGAAGGTGGGGGGGGTCTTAGTTGTACAGTGCAAAGAGTTTTTCTATAATGTAGTTGATCATTAAAATTCATTTAAAGCATAAACCCAAGCTAAAAGGGCAACAAGCTTATCAAGCACTCATGGTACAGCTTTTTATTAAACACGTATTGATATATACATTAAACAGCAAAATAATTATTGATGCAAGATGTCATTAAATAATAATTTTTACTCTTTTTATGTGTAGGACAAGAACTATAGAAGATGCAGAGAAATTATAAACAGCAGAAATGATAGGCAATTTAAAATTTGCAGATGTCAACAAAACCTAAATGGTAAGTAAACTCATCATAGATACCAGGATTAAATTTTGTATTTACGCCAGACGCGCGTTTCGTCTACAAAACACTCATCAGTGATGCTCGATAAGACTCATAAGGCCACTTTTATAAAAGTTATTGCCCTTGAAAGATGATTATCATGATTATTATAAAAATAAAAAGATGTGGCATATTAAATATGAAAACTATTGATCATGGCTCTAAGAAAGCAATTATAGGCCAGTGACGGCCTTCAAAAATGAGAAAGTCCATACCCTATTGTCAAAGTAGTCAGCTATAAAAGGCCCTCAGACGAAAAATTGAAATAATCCCAACTGTAGAACTAATTGCCTAGTTTATAACAAAACAAATTAAAAAAAAATAAATATGACAGATATGAAACAACTACAACCACTAAATTTGAGTGTCAGAATAAACTACAGGCTCCGAACTTGGAACAGGCACAATCAGAATATGGCAAGGTTATATAAAAATAAGAAGATGTGGCATGATTGCCAATAAGACAACTCTTCACCAGACAACAAATGACATACCGGTAGATTTCCTGCAAAAAAATAAACAGTCCGAACTAAGCAGGAAATGTATACCTTTTTCTTAATCGAAAAGACACAAAGATCTGTTAGTACTCACAGCTACTGACAGCTAGTTAAAAATCAATAAAAACTAATACATGTAATAAAAAAATCAGGTTTGTGAGCACTCAACCCTACCTTAACCTTGGACAGTGATTTAACAGCTCAACATATAAAGAACAAACTGTAAAAATAACCGTTGCAATTGCCTCAACTCGAAAGATTGATAAAATGCACAAAATCAACTACCGGGGTAATATAAAAACCCATAGACAAAAAGCACGGAATTAAGAGAACTCACAAGTCATGCAAGTAAGAAAGGAAATATTCTTAAAATGTTCATAAACATGACAAAATAAGCTTTTTTATTGCTGTTTCTCTCTCCATTTATAACATTTTATTTGTTTATTTTGTGTATTTATAGGTGATCAGACATCTTGGTTTTCATGATCAATAGGTCAATACTGAAGAGGAAACTGAAAGTTGATATCTATCTACATGGTGCGCTAATTGGATTAATGTGAAATGGAATGTGTGCTTTCCTGCAAAAAAGAAATAGGAAATTTCATCATAATCACATGATAATGGCTATAAACAAAATGGAGTTCTATCATAGATGCAGAAAAACACAATTGTATAAATGCAACAACATATTATATATATTCGTCGAAAGAAGGGAGAAATGAAGAAAAAAATAGTATTTTGTTGTTGAAAGGAACACCAGCTTTATCCACTCATTTACATCGCTCCCTCATATCAAATATACTGAAGAAGATCTTCGAAGAACAAATTGCAAAAATGTTTTCTCTAAGAATTGAAGGAAATTGTTTAGTGAATGGAATAATTTATGTTATGAACTTTTACGTAGTGAATTGAATAACTGTACACAGCAGCTGAAACAGAGGAAAATTAAAATTTACAAGAAAAGTGTTTATTTTATTATTTAATTTGCAAATATGAACGCATTCTTAAGAACTCCACAAATGGTATGACATTCAAATTGGTTGCTTATTAATGTATACAATTGAAACAATAACAAAGAAAACAGAATACTTTGCTACAAAAAATATTTAAAAAATCAAAGTTAAAGTCATATAAAGTATGTACAATACCTTGACCTAAACAGTCAGACTCACTATATTATCAAAAATTTATTAAAGTTTAAATATCATTTGTATCATTTATTAAGTCTTGTAAACATTATGTTCATACTGTTTGTATAGTGAAGAAATTTACAATGAGTAAAAATAGGGGAAAGCATTTCCTACAGGGAAAGTTGATGTACAGAAATTTCCTTAGAGGAAATTTGGAGAACAATGTTTTCCTTAGAGGAAATTTGTGGTATTGAATTTTCCCTCAAGGAAAAGTGTTTGTTAAATATTTCCTCAAAGGAAATTGAAGTTGAAAAAATTTCCTCACAGGAAAAAGTATTTCCTCCAAGGAAAATTTGAAGCTGCAAATTTCCTCAGAGGAAAATTTGAAGCCTCAAATTTCCTCAGAGGAAATAAAATTTCCTCAAAGGAAAATTTGAAGCCGCAAATTTCCTCACAGGAAATAGAATTTCCTCAAAGGAAATATTAATGCAGCAAATTCCCTAAGGGAAATCTTTTTCCCTTGAGGAAAATACAATTTCCCTTAAGGAAAAATCTTTTTCCTTTAGGGAAATTTGATTTCCCTTGAGGAAAACTACTTTTCCTCTGAGGAAATTGTTGAAAAAAGGGGCATAACTTTTTCAACAGTGGTGCTAGAGCCAAATTTTTTTAGGACAAATATCAGGAAACCAATACCAACCAAGTTATTTACTTCATTTTGACTTAACTCCAAAAATTAAGGTGACAACTTTTGCACTCAGCGGAAGTGCAAACTTGTCCCGGAGACTGTTATATGTCCGGACCATTGAGAGTACGTTTATTTTTAGTCGGGATTTTCCATCTGACCTATGACGCAATTGGGGTTACACTCAGAATTTATGATGGTAACGTATTTATAGCTATAAAATCATTAAAATGAAATTTGTGACCTCCTATTAGTTGTTTATCAATAAAATGTAAATACTCTAAGTTAGTTCACTTCAAGGTAAATCGAATATTTTCCCTGGAAATATCTTTTGAATTTAGATTCCGATAGCATTCCCGTTAAACAAATTAATACAGAACAATCCTTAATCGAACACACCTTAATTCTAAAAAAAAAACATATATAGGGATTTCTTTATCAATACATTTTATAATAAATGATAAATGCTTTTGTTTTTAAATCATATGGAAGCGATAATTTTATCTGAATTTGCAACCTTTATAAAGAGACAGATTCTGACAAATTCTGCTTTCGATATTTCTGAAATTATTAGAAACATATCCTTCTGAATATTTTCCCGCATCAAATAATATAATAAAAAGATAGATAAACTATATATAAAAAAAAGACAGAAAAAAATTATAATTGGGCGTTCATCTGCAACGTATATTGAAAAATAATTCTCATAATCAAAACTATGAAAGATAACTCCAATCGTACGTATGATAGGTATGGGATACGTGTTTAAATTTTACGTGATCTTATGTCAGTAGAATAAAGGCGGGAATCTGGAAAACCACGTTATAGATAAAAATGCAATATTTCTATCATTTTTCGTCAAGATAAAAATTTATGGTAGAAAATTCCAGTGTGTGATTTTTAAAGTCTTGAAATACTTTGTTTAAACTTAAAAGTCGTATTTAATCATATTCGATGGTTGAAAATAACCCGTCCAATTAGGTCCGTACGTCGAGTTACGTACGTATGTCATTTTATTTGTAAACAAAGGCATGTTCTAATTAGCCGAAACTACATGTATGTTTGAAACATGCGCACAACTTAATGTTTACATTCTCGTTATTTTCATTTTATTCTAATATAAAAAAAGATATATTATATATTAGCTGCTTACATAAGCTTTATTAATTATTTTTATTCAAACAACAATTTTAAATTACCTGGCTGGTATTAATTTTCAAACTTATTAAATATTAAAATGTAATGTACATACTTCATGGGAAGGAAATGGGAACAACCAACTATTTCTAAGGTATTTTCGTACGCTTCGACCTATAAATATACTGTATTTGTCCTATTAGAATCGAAATAATTCCTTCATGTCATGATCTATTTTAATTTTGACATGGGCAGGCATTATATTTGACCATATTTTAGACCTCGCTATAACGCTCAGAATAGGATATCAAAAAATATAATGCATTCCCATGTTAAAATGAGCATAGGGCATGACATGAAGGAATTATTTCTTATTAGTTTTCAAATGGTCGATGACGAAAGCTAGAGGTAGGATTAAGAATTGAAACAATACAGTCATGGTAAGGTTTAAAACTCATAATTTTGAAGACTATTGTAACTTTGAAACTAATGTATTAAATAAGAGTATTATTGTACTAATTGAATCCATGATATATAACGTTTGATAAATTTAAAAACAAATTGAGAAAAAAAGGCATCTACGTATGCTCAAGGTAATGAAATAATAAGAACATATATTAAGTTATTTAAATATGATCAGTGTACTGCACCTTAAGTTACTTGAAATGTAAGATACATGTAACGATACTTTTAAAATGGGGAACAATGAATTAAATTGTTCTGATCGTACAACTCATCTAGGGCTCACAAGATCAGCAAAAGATGAAACCAGAATAATTGTAGAAGATCACATCAGTTTAGCAAGAAGAACGTTGTATTCTCTTCTAAAGACGGGTCTTCTTGGCTCAAATGTTTTAATCCCTAAATCATCATATATGATCTATCAAGCATACGTCCTGCCAAGACTGCTATACAGGATTGGAACTCTGCATGTGAACTCTAAAGAAATGACGCTTCTATCAAGCTTCCACCTCGATATTACAAAGAACTTAGACACATATTGTTTCATGAAGCTGCAAATTTTAATGTGGATTTTAATGTTTTATCAAATAATGAGAAGTTGATTTTCTTAGTTAATAACAATAAAGTAAAGTGTTTCCAGCACCTGCTATAATATTTTTTTACATCATTAATTATGCTGTATTTTAATGACATTCTTAAATAGATATACATAAATATATATACATTAATTTTGTAATATGTACATTATCTAACTGTATTTTAATATTGCTTGTGCAGTCTTAAGTGAAAGTGAAAGTGAAAGTTCTTATTATAGCTTGCTGAGTGGTATGGGATTAGGTCGTCATTGAATGTCGTACGGTAATTAAATTCAATTCAAATCAATTCAATGGTTTATTAAAGTCTCATATCTCAACAAGTAAAATCGATATTCATAAATTGAAATACCACATTAAACAATATTAAATGCATGTAAAGTACTTTGACAACATATAAAACTTCTATATCTTCACAAAGTTAGATAGCATGGTCCGAGAACACAGTTATTTCGTATTGCATTTCTTTTAGACAATAAATGAAAATTAAAAAAATCCCGCTCTCAATAATATACAGTGTGTTGTACGTCTTTTGGGACAAATTATATCAAAATTATAGAAAACTTCATCAGCTCTAACTTGAAACATGGACACTTTTATGTTAAGGGGGTCTTGAAATCTTTTGACAGCTTCCGAAATGCTAATTTTTAAGAAAACCTTTTTCAGCTGGACCAAATCACTACTTTACTTTAAAATTCATGACCCACAACTTTTTACAGTATAATTGTATCCCCCTACTTGCTATCTGAGACATAAAACATGAAGAAATTTGGAAGGGGTATATTTGGAAATTGGCAAGTAACACACTGTCCACACTAGGGACTGTATTCGTAGGACTACGAAATTCAAAAGACGATAACTGTGTTCCCGGACCACATGTTTTGGCCCAAACACACTTATCATACTTACATCTGAGAATAAAAACACTAACTTTTGGACCGCGCTGAAGTACGTCTATTATTCATTTTTTTCGTTATTCAAAATTCAATAATGAATAATGAAATAGTTCATTATTCACTATTCAATTTTTAGTAGTAAATAATGAATAATGAAATAGCTTATATTTCAGTATTCAAGTTGAACAGTTAATTAATAATGAAATAGAAAAAATAATTTTTTGACTGTAACACTATAACACGTATTTCTGAATTCGTAAATTTTGTGTTTTTTAACAAGCATTCAAATTAATATAAAAAAACAAAATTAAACGACTCGTTTTTTTATTTATTTATATAGTTTCGGATGATAACTAGTGTGTTTTTCTAACTATTTTAGCAGAAATTCCTTGATTTAATGTATGGATGACCTGAATACCAAAACATATATGAAAATTAAAATACTATACACTGTCTATTTTTTTTAAAAATTTTACTGGACCTTTGCTATTTTTCATCCCCTGATTATAGACATAACTTGTCAATTGTGCCGCAATGCAATTATAGGGGTTACGAAGGACCTAAATGCAAAAATACGCGTGAAAATCAAGAAATACTAGTAGCCAAATTTGAATAATGAAATGGATATTCTGAATATTATGGAATGGACTGCTGCGACCCTTCATCCCCTAATTACAGATATACCTTATACGTCATTCGAAAGCTTTTAATAAACAATAGAGGAACACAAGATAAATGTTTCTTGTTTTATATAGATAAAATCGTTGGTTTTCTCGTTGGAATGGTTTTACACTAGTCTTATTTTTTTTGGGGTCCCTTTATAGCTTGCTGTTCGGTGTGAGCCAAGCCCCGTGTTGAAGACCGTACTTTGACCTATAAAGGTTTACTTTTACAAATTGTCACTTTGATTGAGAGTTGTCTCATTGGCACTCAAACTACATATTCTTATTTCTATTAATACGGCAGCATTATTTTATGCGCATGTTCCAAGACAGAAAACACTAACCTTTTTATACCCCTGCTCTAAAAAAGATGGGGTATACTGTTTTACCTCTGTCTGTCTGCCCGTCCATCCGTCTATCCGTCAGTTCATTCGTCCGTCCCATGAATAATTTTGTCACATTTTTCTCAGGAACTCCATTACAATGATTTCTGAAATTTGGTTTCATTAAAGAACTAGAACAATAGTTATCTCCCTCTTCAAAATCCAAGACAGACGAAGACACCCTAGCCAACTTATTAATAATGTGCCTCTAGCATCCAACTCGGTCAATTTTTGTCAAAATAAGATAAGGAACATTGCTGATGAGTTATACACTTGCAAGTGAATAATTCGACCCAATTGAATCCGTATTCATGTGACCTTTAATTCAATCCATTAGCTGGAGATGGATTACGCATGTATTCAGCTATTAAAAGGAAAAGAATATCAACATTTAAATGAAACAAAAGAATGGAAAGAATGGTATTTTGACTTATAATGGTTTACTTTAACAAATTGTGACTTGGATGGGGAGGTGTCTCATTGGCACTCATACCACATATTCTTATATCTATAAACCATTTGACTGATTTGATTCTAAAAAAAAAATCATTTTTTATACAGGTAAAAAGATAATAAGCATACCTTTTAACCTTCAATATGAAATCAAACAGACTTCGATAATTTCCAATTGTACGCGTGGTTGCTATCTGTTTATATTTATATTTATGTTTATAATTTATATTTATGTTTATAGTGGGTTATATTACCGTCTTCGGAAGTCATATCGGTGGCTAGTCAGATGACGTCTAGACACACAAAATGTTACATTTGCAAATGTAATACATAATATTAAGTTCATGGATATAAGTTTTAATATGTTTAAAATCATACATGATAATTTGCGTCAAATCGGTGAAGATGAATTTTACGGTACTTTACAGCTAATGTCCCGTTAATATACCTAATGCGCATACCATTAAAATTCTAACGATTAAAATTGCAGTTGTAGACTATTTCTAGAACAATAACTGAAAACTGTAATTTAATTAAATAAGATTGAGATTTCTAAATTAGTCGATTAATTTTTGCGTATACGCCTAGTGGCAAACATTTCATGTATTATAATCAAGAAACGTTGGAAACCAAAGAGTTAACCGAGTTTGAGTTCAATGCAATAACATATTCTTACCTTTGGATTAACATCAATTCGTCTAAATCTACAGTAAATAAAACAGCTCTAAGTTCACCAGCCATCATTTTAGAAGACTTTTATATCTATATTCATTTTTGCAGATCTTTTGACAATGAAAACATAAAAATTATTTTTTCAGTGACCGCAGGAAAACGTTCACGAATATTTATGTGACACAAAACATTTATACCTATTTTGTCTGTTTGTTTTGTTCACACATCGTTGTCAATATAATGGAATTCGATGCGACTGTCATACAAGTGAGAGGTATAGCTAGCTTTAAAACCAGGTTTAATATACCGTTTTCTACATAAGAAAATGCCTTCAATTAAAAACAAGTCAGGAATATGACAGTTGTTATCCATTCGTTTGATGTGTTTGAACTTTTGATTTTGCCATTTGATTGGGGACTTTCCTTTTTGAATTTTCCTCGGAGTTCAGTATTTTTGTGATTTCACTTTTTTATAGTACACTTTATGAGTTGTAAGTGATTGATAAAACAGGGGTGAAATATTCTTGCTGAAAGTGCGTAAAAATACGTAAAACCAAACCAAACTCTAGTCACTCGAAAAAAAAGAAGATCTCAGTTGGACATTATACCTACTGTGATAATACTATGAATCGTTATTTTGTTTTCTATCTGTTGTATATTTTATTAGTTCATTGTTGTGTGTTTTTTTGTCCATTTTGTTTTAAAAAAAAATCGAATTTACAGGAATGAACGATTACCCTGTTGCTGAGAACAACCCGTTATGACAAACAATGACCGACGTTTTCATGACTTTGAATACACATTACATTTTACTTTTAACTAGGTGTTGACATTCTAAAGCTAGGTTCACATTGCCGATCAGATCAACTCGATGATCCCGATTGTCCAAATTTCCACCAAGCGTAACTAAATTCTTGATCGGGCCTGTTTACGACTTCTACCCGACCGCTATCCGACTGTACACGACTTTAACTCGACCATTCACGACTCCTCAATGCCTATCACGACTCCAACCCGACCACTAATTGAATACATTATATAAATAACACATAGCTGGGAGGGTGATATAGCAGATTGTTTCCCCGAGAAAACATTGTCAACGGTGAAGCCAAGGTTGACACTGCTTTTTCGATGGGTACCAATCTGCTGTATCACCCTATCTGCTATGTGTTATTTAATTTATTATACTGAATGTCCTATCATTATTGTCTTTTTACAGATGAATTTTATTTAAAAGTATTTTCTATGACGTCACGTACATAACAACGTTACGGGTATTAGAAAAATCAACAGAAGTGAAGCAAGATGTTTTATTTTTTTTATTTTGACTGTCAAATAATAGAATCTGAGCCAAAACGTAGATCTTAAGCATTGTCTTTAATAACTTGATGTAAATTCAATTCATTGTCCTTTAAATTATCGATTTGTGATTGGTCTGGACGAGAGGATGACAAAAAAATTGTCACCCGCTCAGCCATGTGATAGAGTAAATTAACACCCTCGTATTGGCCAATCAAAATATGGCATTCTAACGTGAAGTATAATAAATTCGATTATTCTGACCAATTCACGATCTCTACACGATCTTTACTCGACTACCTAGACCAAATCAACTCTACTCGATCTCAGCCCGATCTTAACCAGACCAGATCAACCTGATCGTATAGGGGTCGTAGGAATAGTCGGGAATTGGTCGGGTATGTTCAATTTTAGTAAATGAAAACGTCTGAATTGTTTATGCCCCGCTGCAGTGGAGGGGGCATTAAGTGTTACCTTTGTTCGTTTGTACGTACGTACGTCCCAACAAGCAGTTTCCTTTATCTAACTTTATTTTGGCTCAACCAAAATGTACCATACAACACAGATGGCGTATATTTTACCTTCTTGAGTAATGATACTTTATAACGTTATATGCAAGCGGGGCATTATCTGTGTCCTATGGCTCATTATCCATTTATTTGGTTAGATTCATTAGTTCACAGAAGGTCTGAGTAAAATCATACATTTAAGATAACTTCATGGAAATAAAGCAGTTTGATTTGTGAATAGAGAGTGTAGAAGACAAAGAAGAAGGCGTAGACGGCAACGGGCGCTGAGAAATCTAGGTTAGGGAAGATGGCTGATGCGGAGACAACTGTATGGGCAGAATTAGAGTTTGCAGGAGCTTAACATAGAGAACCCCAATGGTTAAAATAAGTTCCTCAGAGTAGACGCTGATATGTTGAGGTAGTTTTCACTGCTCTTCTTGAAAATGACACCACTAAATGAGATTTGTCACCGCATTGGTACTTTTGTTAGATAGCAATATACATTAAATTTTACCATCCCCTTTTCCTTGCTTTCTTACAAATTAAGCTTACTGTTTGTTTCATTTATGTGCATATGTATGTAATCAGTATTTTCCATAGATTTGATATCAGAAGTTGAAAGGTTAAAGATCATTTCTTTTTTGGTGTATCCATGGGAACAACTTGCATGTTTTTGCTAAAACATATTGCAAAAAGGGGGGTACAGATGTCACATATTTCCCAACGATTTGGCCAAAATTAGAATTTCAATCCCTTGGAGTGATACCTTTTCTGAAACTGTTTACATATATGTATCAAGAGATCCAATAAAAATCACTCTCGTCTCATTTTGTTTTTGTAAAATTGCGTCAAACATTTCGTGTGAGAAAAAAAGTGTTTGTTAACATTTGGCCGTACGGTGACCTATAGTTGTTAATTTCTGTATCATTTGGTGCCTTGTGGAGAGGAGTCTCATTGGCATTTATGCCACATCTTCTTAATTTGATTCTACAACTTTTCTGGAGCTACGGATTATACGGACAGTCAAACAAAATAGCCCAAACAACGGGTAAAATATAATTTTGATGTTCTTATAAACTCACTTTGAAGGCTAAATTAGTCATCAGCTTCTTAAAAGTTAATAATTCTATTGCACAATTACATATTTGAAGAATACTCTGGGGCCAAAATGCAGGATCTACCTCCCTTCCGGAGCACCTGAGATAAACACATTTTTTTTGTTAGGTTTCATGTTGCTATGTTTTTAGTTTGCTATGTTGCGTTATTTGAGTGCTGTTTGTCTTCTCGTCGGATTTCGTTTATTTAAAGTTTAACATGATTTATATAAACACAACAGTTATGCTATTCCATAAAGATATGATAATGACATTATTCGCTCTACGTTTAGCTTTCTTGGATATATTCTCAAGATATTACAATAAAAATATTCAAATATTCAATGGCATTTTCAGATCACATGAATGATACAGCATAGACATACTACTGTTCGTGAATCTTTGTTGTGGTAATTTCAAGTTCCACTACTTCTACATGACTAGGCTGAAAAAGAAAATATAATTTTAGATTGAACTTTCCAATAACAGTTCTGACCAACTAGGAAAATTAAAAATTTCTGTTTCATCTTATTCTCGAAGTTAACAAATCTTCTAATGTAATTTTTTTCGGTACAAAAATCAAGCAAACTTTATATAAAAAAAAAACTCATGAATGATACCAGGCGTATAATTTGGCACGATAGACGCGCATTAAAACTCATCTATGGAGCTCGATTCAGAACAGTGTTAAAGCAAAATCAAATATGAAGCTGAACAGGGTTAACATAACCAATTCCCAAAAATATTTGTGCAATACCATTAATAGAGGCTTTAGAGTTATTAGGCGCTCACATGAACAATTTTCCGCTTTATCATGCAAGCACAATGACCCGTTATGTTTGTCGCTTATCACAAAAATAACTTTCAAATAGATTGTAATTTAAAATATTTCAAAGCTACAATCTTTTTCATAGTTATAACCGGAGTGTGTAAATTATAGATCGCCAAACAGTGTTAAATATTGAGTAAAATCATCGTCGTTTCATAAGCGTTAACAAGCTTATGAAAAGTGCAAAGTAAAACAAATGAAACGGAAAACTCCTCACGTATCAGTGGTACTTAAATCAATAGACAGACGGAAGACAAACTTGATTATTAAATTGAAGACCACTGAAAACCAAAAGTTTCAAAAAGTGAAAACTTATGGTGTGATAAAATTTAACAAAAGCTAGTATCAGTATTTCCATATGAGGATTTGTTTGTGTGTGTGTGTGTGTGTAGACACTTGCTTTTTCACCAATACGTAGCTTTGCGCCGCTATCGCAGTTTAGTTTGCCTTGTAACACGAAACGCACGTCTGGTTACATAATTATAAGTCTTTTCATCAGTTTCAAGTTTCGTCCATCGTACAGCATTCAAGAACATGTAAAATCCTATTACAAATAGTAGGCTGTAAAAGGCGTTATCAGTTAAATAAGGTTAAGTGAAAACAACTATTTCTTTTTTAAATATATCTGTGCGTATTGTCTTCTCACTGTATTGTTCCCCTGGAAAAACAACATCATTTAATTTACCTGCCAAATACACGGTGGGTAAGGTTGTCCTGCGAGAGAACGTTCTGTGCTGGTGATCATTGAAAATATGTAAACAAAGACGGAAATAATGATTTTTGACATTTTCTCGAATAAAAAATGGAAGGAAACAGTTGAGATGTTTTATTTGTGTTTCTAATTTGTTCATAGACAAACAATTAAAATGGTGACCCTCTTAACTGTTTCAATAAGCGTAACACACGAAAGCTCATTTTCTGAAAATCTAGAACTGAAAAAATAAAACAAAACATCTCCTGGAGTCCGCTTTCTATATCCAAATCTAAACGACCAAATTATTTTCTCAGTTTAGACATGTCCTGATTCTGTGCTGGTGGGTCCTGATACGGTGCTGGTAAATTTTATTAAAAAGCTGGTCCTATTTGAAACAAACGTTTCATAATCAATAAAATTAGGCAGAGAACTGTATTCAATCGGATTTGTGACTCCTATTTTTACTTTTGTGTATCCATCTGGCTGTTTAATAAGCATTTTCAAATAATCGTAACTTATATTACAAAAGAGCAACATCTGTCGTCCAATATCAGATGAAAATATATCTAATTAGAACAATTTTATTTATAATAAGATATTCAAAGCCCTCAAATTGATGATTCTCAACATAATATGCTAACTAAAACAGTTTTAAGCGGTGCTTAAGGCTTAAGGTAAAGCAACATTTATAACGACAAGAAACGTTTGACTAGCTTATTTCAGTTAAATATACGAGATCTGATGATCTAACTACTTGTGCCTCTTATTTCGTCCTTAATATATCCATGTTTTTAATACATTTCAACTAGATAAAAAAAATGACCAAGACATTCTTTCCATACATCTTTCAATCAGTTTAATTGATGTTTGGAGCTGGCATGTCAGTAACTGCTAGTATTCCTTTGTTCATTTATGTATCATTGTCATTTTGCTTAGTTTCTTTTGTTACCTATTCTGACATCGGACTCGGACATCTTTTAAACTGAGCTTCACTGTTCGTATTGCTATATGTTTATTTTTTCTACATTGACTAGAGGTATAGGGGGAGGGTTGAGATCTCACAAAACACGTTTAACCCCGCCGCATTTTTGCGCCTGTCCCAAGTCAGGAGCCTCTGGCCTTTGTTAGTCTTGTATGTTTTTTAATTTTAATTCATTTATATGTTTTGGAGTTTAGTGTGACGTCCATTTTCACTGAACTAGCACACAATTTTATTTAGGGGCCAGCTGAGGACCACCTCCGGGAGCGGGATTTTCTCGCTGCATTGAAGACCCATTGGTGGCCTTCGGCTGTTGTCTGCTCTTTAGTCGAGTTGTTGTCTCTTTGACATATTCCCCATTTCCATTCTCAATTTTATTTAAATAGAGTTTGTCTTTAGTGCCGTGTGGAGACAGTAGAGTGCCTCCCCGTGCTTCAGGCTTATGCTCTTATAATATACTAGTTAATGGAGTGTGTGTCCGAGCGAGAACATCTCTATGTTCATTACTTTAGGAATATTTATTCAAAACACAGTTTTCACTATTAAGCCCCATTCTACTATTAAGTCAGACATCAGACGCTACCCTGATATACCCTGTTTTTTGTTTTTTGTCCTCAAGTTTTGTTGTTAACGTATTTTGTCAGGTACTTAATGACGGATAGCGTTTGACGTCTTTAACCGAACAGTTTTATCATTTTTATTTTTTTATATTCCTGTTTGCTGGTTCATATTCTGGACGCCATTTTTTGCTCCTTTGAATTGGAAAAACAGATACCAAAAAACAAATCATGAAACTTCGAAATGGAAAAATACTTAATACTAAACTCGTTCAAAGGGTATCTACACGCCTAAATCTTCAAAATCGATTATCTAAAAATACTACAATCGCTAACATTTTTAATAACAAAAAACGTGGTTACCCTTCTATCTATAAGTGTCATGCCAAAAAATGACTTACATGTCCCCGTCTTTCCACCAACAATTCGATAAGTTCCACGTTTAATGGTCGCACATTTTCCCTAAATTTTGAAACTGATACCACTTGAAAAACTAACAGTATCATATATTTACTGACATGAAACAAACCGGGATGCGGTATTCAGTACGTAGGTGAAACTGGACGATATTTATCAAAGTCAAAAAGTAAAATATAAAAATGTATGATTTATATAGCTTTAGGTTGGATTTTTTTATATATATATTAAGGCTACATGTTGATATAATAACATTGAAAATTGAAATTGAAAATGAAATAAATGGGTGAAGTGAAATACCTTTGTATTGAGTCATAACTACAGAGAAGGTGTGTTTGAAACATAATATGTTTTCCTAATTTGTTAGTTGCGACATGTCGTAACACACACATTTTGATTGAAAGGGTACGCTAACATTAAATTAAAGTTTTCTCCCCCTCTTATATTTAAAATTACTCATATAGTGATATAACTCATTAACCATATATGATTAAGTCATATGGTCTTTTGATTTGAAGTCCTTGGTTTATGATCTTGAAATTGATCTCAAGGTCATAGTTAAAGGACAAGGTACGATAAGGGGCGTTTTTGGCCCCCTCTCCAAATAAGTTTATATTAATATCATTGATGGTCTTAGTATAGAAACTTGAAAAAAACAATGATTTTATTGTGTTCCGGTGAAAGGAAGGTTGCCTAACAACGGATTTTATTAAGTATCAAAATTATCACATATTAATTGCTTTATAAGTACAAATTTAAACAATTCCAAATAATATTGTTTGTCTAAGAATAACTTGAAGTCTTAAATGAAAAGTCCCTTTGATTTCGTTTACTTTATGCTTAAAAACAACCTAGCAACAGTTAAAAAATGGGTGTTTTCTCCCTCTGAAGTATGAATTTAGCAGTTGTTTGAAGATTTTTTTACCATATGGTGTTTCATTCCAATATACAATCACATACATCTTTATTCTTAACAAATTCCGTATTGAGCATAGCAACACAAATGTTGCTTAGTAACAGCAAAAAAAAAATGTTTGAATTTTTTATAAAGACAACTACAAATCAATTAGTCATTTTATTGAACAAATTAAATTGAATGCAATGCATATTGTCTTTTATGAACAAATTTTAGTTAGAAATGAAAAGTTAGTTCAATTGTAGTTTGCTTAATGCTTATCAACAACGTAGCTACAAAACAAGTGCATAGCAACCGTTTAATAATGGGTTCTTTTATGTTATCTGAAGTATGAATTTAGATATTTTGGAAGAATATACCTTCTCATATGTTGTAACACTATAATATAAACATGTAGATTATCATTAATGTTTTTTGACGAATTCCATATCGAGCATAGAAACCCACATGTTGCTTAGCAACAGCAAACATTTTTTTTTAAATTAAAGACAACTTCAAAACATATTTTTCAATGTGAAGATCTTTTCAAGAAAACAAGAATATAAAGGATTTACTGATTAGGGGTGAACAGTTTTTAAAGATATTTAACAGTTAATGAAATGAAAGAGACGTGGCTTGTACTACAAACAGACCTCGTCTGGAATAAAATGTCTAATCCAGGCAATTAAGAATTAATATGATGTAGGAGCGGGGATGTGAATGTGTCCCCTGGGTACAAAACCTATGGTGAATTAGAAATGACTTATCAAGGCAATGGGTGGGGATATAAAGCATTTTGGAGATAATTAATGATTCATTATATAACGGGGATTTGACCTCAAGGAATAAATCCTTCGGTGCAGTGAAAAGAAATTGACATAGCCTATATATGGTTTTAGGGTTGGACATATAAAACTCAAATATTTTACCTTGAAAGTCAAAGGTCAAGAACAAAACATCAATTATTTTGACCTTGAGATCAACGGTAAAGGTCATAATGATATTAGACTGATATGATATCTCATGGTTATACACTTTATGCCAAATATAATAAGTCAATGTCAAAAAAAATAATTTACCTCGAGTGCCGGATATTGTAGGTTCTAACACCGGCCGGGTCAAACCAAAGACTTTAAAATTGGTATTTGCTGATTTTCCGTTTATCAGGTGGCATTAAGGGGTGAGAGCAAAGACTAGTTTGGTTGGAGTCAGAATATATAGTGTCCAGGTAGGGTGATATCTTCCTGCGGACTGTAACCTTAGGAGCTAGCACATTAAAAATAATGACACAAACAACCCATGCAGTAACACGATGTCAAGTAGTCAGCACTTCTGTAATAACATGAATTATCATTGATATGGTCAAATTTATAAATTAACTGTTTACAAAACTTTGAATTGTTTGAAAAGCTACGATTTCTTTATTCAGGAATATATAACCTTAGCTGTATATGGCAAAACGTTTCGGAATTTTGAGCCTTTTATGGTCTTTTGACTTTTTTTATTCGACCGTCACTGATGAGTCTTTTGTACACGAAATACACGTCTGGTGTACAAAATTACAAGCATGATATCTTTGACTAGGATGCGTTTTTTTTTTCCTATGATATTTAATATTCGTTTTTTTTTCTTTGACGTGTGACTATCTGATTAAAAAATTCAGCGAATCTTTTATTTATTTAAATATGTTTAAAGTCATTGTAGTACTGTAATTTAAGAGGAAAGATGATTGATTGAATGTTGTTTTCTGACCGTCCAGTGGCAAATACTTCATGCATATTTATGACGGAAAGTAATGTAGAGAATAATTTTCAAACAAGAAATACGAAGTGGCACGAGTTGTCGTTTACAAAGAGAGGGATTACAAATAATAAGTCTAATAAATACAAACAACACCATGACCAAAAAATTACTGAAGATACATAATAGTGTTGGATAGTTTTGTTTGATCTTTATTACTGTTACACTTACACAATTAAAAAATTAAACTTGTCACATGGTGTCTTCTTATGTCGTATGAATTACAATGTATGTTATTATTCACAGTTCTATAAATTTTTTTCGCCATCTGTAATGATTGCCTAAAATGTTAACTTGGCATGCCATACTTGATAGAAATGCGGACGTGAAAGAAAGCACTTTTCACAAAAGCGTCAACGGCGATTTATACAGGGCGACGATTTCGTCATTTATAAAACAAAATACGTGTTTTTGAAGGGTAAAGTTGAACTTAAATTTAATGTTGACATCAATATCGATCTGTTGGGTATAGAATTTTTATTCAAAATTTGTTTTTGTTTAGAATACACCATTCCACGGAGATAACATGCTAAACAATAACAAATCTCTGCAGTTTTTACGTTACAACTGAAAGACATATTTGTGCTGCAACATGCCAATCCACGATAAACGTCTGTCACAGTGTTCTAAATATTTAAATTTAGGAACTGTTTGAGTATGAACCAATTATCAAATAACTTTGGTTTCATTTACATTCCCAAAATTTCTCTGAAGTTTGTCACAGTTCCTTCTGATTTTGTGTCAAAACTCGACGGTCTGCTAAAATCTCACTTTAAATTCATACAATAATAAATACAGGAATATCCTGTGTTCCTTTTTCGTAGATGTAAAATTTACGTCATAAAGAAACTAGCCATTATAGCACGATTAAAATTGTGTGGTCGGATCCAGTGAATACCGGAAATCATCTCCGGTCCGCAGTTCGTTTAAATATTTCGATGATTCAATGAAAATACGACGATTTTTTTCATCTTTTTTTCTGCATTTGAAACTATGAGCATACCTACGACCCACTAAGATATTTGAACTGCATCGACATTTATATTCAAGGAATGTCAGGTAAAAATATGATCGTGGGCCTTAGGTATGCTCATAGTTTAAAATGCAGAAAAAGGATTAGAAACTGCCATTTTTCTGCCCTTTTCGCGAATCTTGAGGTGTTAACAGCAACAAAGCATGAATAATATCAGCGAAAGTTGACAAATCTATTGATGTTAACAAAAATATAGGTTTTAAACTTTAAAAATATAGTATTATAATTTATGGCACGTCACTTTCAATTTGAACGAAAATTGGGGGCCGTTTTCTGATGCTTATCGTACCTTGTCCTTTGACGTTCTAGATTTTGACCTTTGCTTTTACCTAATATGTAACATGATAAAGCCATGCTACTTTTTGCATTTAGTTTCAAGCCACTTGACCATGGAAAAGCCAACCGGAAGTGACCTTGTGTAAATCGGAAGTAGCTATTTTTTGTACTGATTTCAGGTAAAAGTATATTGAACCATATATTTTTGGAATCAGTATCAGGTAAACTATCAAATAATACAAGAAGTGATATTTTTCAATCCGGAAGTAACACATTATCTCCCTTATCTAGAAAAAAATGTATAGAAACCATATATTTTTGGAATCAGCGTACAATAAGCTATCATTTGAAGCTGGATATGACATTTTAAACCAGTTTTAATAGTTTCATGTCAAATAGATCTTTACGGGTGGAAAAACCTTCAATTAATCTTTGAACAATTGGTTTTTAATTATTCTTGCGGTGTAAAGTGGGTTCGCAAGATGTCGCTTAGATTTTTCGCATATAATATCGAACAGTTATTGCGCTTGATACTGACCCTGTTTAACTGAATACTTTTTATATTGTAAGAGTTATCTTTCCAAACACTGTTTTTCTTGTGTGCTCATCTCCTTCGTAACAAAACAAAAACAAAAAAACAAAAAAATACGGCAAAATTCTTTTTTTGAATTGTTCGTTACTTCCTCTGGAGTTTTTAGCTAATTTAGATCGAAGCGATCCAGTGAAATCTTGTAGGAGTTATCTACCGTATCCAAAACAAGAGGTAGTAATATTTTTGTAACTCATACACCGTAAACCTATAAACCTAGAGTTGTTTTATTTGAGGTCCTTGGGTCCCAACTTAGAAAATGGAGGTCAAGGTCAAAGGTCAAGGTTATGTTCTGAATTTTGAAATGGAATACACTTCATGCTGCTTTTACTCAGAAAAAAGAGATAACGACAAAACAAATGTGATCAAAATGTTAGTCGCGACATGATTTCACTGGAGAGTTTCTGTTGAATTGGTACGCGTCATTTTTTGGGGGTTCCATGCCACTGAAATGGAAAAATGAACAAATTAACTAATTATTGTGTATATCAGCTTGGTGACGTCACAATCACACCATCTGCAGCACGTGTGTTTTAAAATAAAATTAGGATTTTCCCCTTTTTGAAAAGAATTAAAATGTGCACGTAGATTAAAAACGAAAGAACCATGCAGGTCAGGTCAGGTCCGATTTCCTTTTAATACAAAATTGTATACAGTGCAAACACAATAAGTGAAAAAGACACAAATTCCGTTAAGCCTTCTGAAAAAAAACCACCTTTATATAGAAGGATGCAAGGATATTTTTGTAAATCCTTGCATGTTCCTACAAATATCATCAATCAAATATAAATAAACATATTGCATGGACCCGTTTTCGCGTGTTTCTAGATGCTATGTTCCAAGTGTTTAATATGGCACAAAGGCTATAAATTCCCTTTTCGCGTGTTCCTAGAGGTTAGGTCCGAAGTGTTTAAACACGGGAACTAGGCCATCAATTTCTTTTTCGCGTGTTCCTAGAGGCTAGTTCCCAAGTGTTTAAACACGGGAACTAGGCTATCTATTACTTTTTCGCGTGTTCCTAGAGGCTAAGTCCCAAGTGTTAAAAACTGGAACTAGGCTATCAATTACTTTTTCGTGTGTTCATAGAGGATAGGTCCCAAGTGTTCAAACACGGGAACTAGGCTATCAATTCCTTTCCCGCGTTTTCCTAGTGACTCGGTGCCATGTGTTTCACTAACCAACCAACCAACCAATCAATCAATCAATCAATCATTGCATGCATGTTTCGGTCCAATGGGTTAACTACGGAGTCCAAGATCTTATTTGTTTCTTGTTCGCTTGTTTTAAGAGACCTTATCTCACGTGTTTAACCAATCAATCAATCAATCAATCAATCAATCAATCAATCAATTAACCAACCAACCAACCAACCAACCAATTAATCAATAAATCAATCAATCAAAATCAATCAATTAATCGTGTTTCGGAGGGGAACGACCGTTTACAATTGTTTTTAATACAATTAATTTATATTTTTTTTTCTTCCGCCAAATTTTGTTCTTGCGATAAATTTTGGTTTAGCAATATGTCGCTTTGATATTTCTTATATTGTATGGTATAGTGTATGCGCTTTTAAATTTCACCCTGCAAAGCCTAACAATTTTCTTTGTAAGAGTTATCTCCCTATTTACTGTTTATCTGGTGTGTGTATCTCCTTCGTTACAAAAAAAGATATCGACAAAATTCTTTTTCTGAATTGTTCGTTATATCCTCAGAAATTTTTTGAAGCGATCCGGCGAAATCTTAAAGGAGTTATCTACCTTCACCAAATAAATTTGTCGTTATGTTTTTGTAACTCATAAACCTTAAGCAATTTAAACCTATGGGTTCTTACTTAGAAAAAATTGTCATGGTCAAAGGTCAAGGTCATGTACAATATTTTGAATTTTGCTTGTTTTTTTGCATTTTCTCTGACACTTTTAAAGTTATATATAAAAAAACTAGTGCAAAGTGTTTGCTTTATAGTGATGACGATATGATACTTTTGGTCTGAAACAATTCAATGACATCTAATAGGAGTTATGGTTCCTGAAATGATTAAATTTAAGGTTAATTCATTATAACTCTAACTTGGTACATAATAAAGCCATAGTGTCTTTAGAAAACAAACTCTTGGTTGACATATGACTTCAACCGGAAGTGACCTTGAGTAAACCGGAAGTAGCCATAAGTAGCCAGTTTTTGTAATTATTTCATGAAAAATACCTAGAAACCATATATTTTTTATAATACGCACACATTAACCTATCATTTGAGACCGGAAGTTAACATAAATAAACCGGAAGTACATAGTGTCTTCCTAATTACAGGCAAAAGTATATAGAAACCATATATGTTTGGAATTAGTGTGAATAAAGCTATCATGTGGGACCGGAAGTTGACAATTATCTCACTTATTTCAGACAAAAATATAAAGAAACCATATATTTATTGAAGAAACCTATGCATGGACGCCAATAGTTTCTCATCAATAATTTAGAAAATTGATGTGGAAAGACCGGAGGCTATTTGATGAAATGAGTTAAGCATTTTTCAACTGACCGATTTTTATAGTTTTTTCTTATGTTGTGCTGTTATACCACTTGGGGGAAAAAGAGGAGGCGCCAACACGTTCAACCCCGCTATTCTGTATGTGCCACTACCGAATCTAGAGTCTGTAATTCGGTGGTTGTCTTTTGTTGCTGCATATCATATTTGTTTTTCGGTGGGAATTTTTTTTTTTTGCACCTAAGTCAGGTCGTTATTTTTCAAGTATCTTTGTTTATCACATTTTTCATTTCGGGGATTTTTTTTTAGCTTGCTTTGACGTTTAAGCGTTTTGGGGCGACGTACGTACGGGGACCTATATTCGCTAACTTTTGCGTCATTTGGTCTCTGATGGAAAGTTGTCTCATTATCATTTATAGGGCTAAATGGACGTGTAGGTTGTTCTGAATTTGACGAAGATATTGGGACGTCATAATGTTAATAACCAACTTTTGTTTATAAAAATAATATTATGCCATGCTCTATGCTCATTTTAAAATAGGTAGGCATTATATTTGTGAATATTCTTTGACAAGGCGTTAGCAAGATATAAAATATAATGCCTACCCATGTTAAAATGAGCATAGAGCATGGCATGCTAGACTCATTTCGATTCAAATAGGAAAGTTTAGAACTTGTGTACTTCGCAGTTTTGAAGTAGACAAAACATTCTAAGTATTTCTCTCACTATCCGTCAATGAATAAATGGATGAATGGATGAGTAAAAGATAGTAAATTTGTCCAAACATAGCATTTAGTATAGTAAAAACATACTAGCTTTACCCTTTCACAAATTGATATGGTAACACAATCATACCACATCTTCTTATTTTTACATCATTACAAACTAGTATGGAAAACACACAAACACAACTCGTTCGTTATGCCTGAGTCTTTTGTGATGTTTTGGATTTTAATGAACGTAATCCATGTATTACTGGTAAATTATTAAGTCAGGGATTTCGATATCACAAATTACTTAAAACCTTTACTTTATTCTTCCATAGATATAAAGATTTGGGGTTGAAGTTTGGTTGTACCTGTAGAAATAGTTTCACATATTTTAACATTTTGATTTGTATCATCAGCATATCGATCAGATTCTGTATATTCTAGAGTTAATCGTAAGTCATTGCTATAACTAAGGAACAATAAAAGTCTAAATATAGAACCGTCAGGAACTCCAAAAGTTACATTTTTTTATTCCAATTCAATGGTTCCTAACAACGTTTTGCATTCTCTGAGAGAGGTATGATGCAAACCATTTTACAGAGTGGTCATCACATTTGTATAATTTTGGATTTGATAAAAGCAGATTTACTGTATCAAATGTCTTCCATTGTCTAATTCTTCTAACCATTTATCAATTATTTTAATGAGTGCTGTATGACAAGAATGTTTTTTCTCTATATCCAGACTGTTGTTGTATTAATAATGTGTGTGTGGCTTATAATTATTTTATAATACTTGTAATACTATTAAAAAGTAAGAGAAAACGACCTGCCGCCTGCTCGTAGAGTTCCCGGGTAAATGTATAGCGGCATGTTTTTCTGTAGACTGCTACTTTCTGAACTAGAACAATAAAAAATCTGGCCAATTTCTTCGGGCAAGTACAAACAAGTCTCAATGATATGGATCTAAACAATAAAATGTTATGCATTCTTCGTTATAGACGAAGATATTCTATTAATCATACCATTTGTCTGTTTTGTCATCTTTTTCTTTCTGCTTTACTTCTCCCTCAAGCATTTCTCTTATTTGATCTCTTAATATCTGCAATCCTTCATTGTACTGTTTTATCAGTTCTTTCATTTCGCCAGCATGTTTCGCTTCTAGTTGTTGGCGTAATTCTTCAAGTTTTTTAGCTTTTTCTTCGTCTTTAAGTTTTTCCAATTTTTTAAGTCTCTTCTCGGCCTCCACAAAGTGATGATTCGTATAATATGTATGTCGAGATTGGTTCATTTCAATAACTATGGATATTAAATGATGTCGTTGTGTTTCTTTTTCGTGAGGAGCTGGATCTTTATTATTAAACGCTACCATTCTATTTCCACATCTTTGAAGGAACGCCTTCAAAATTTTGTTCTGACCTATATAATCTTGCAAACTTATACTGTCATATTTTAATAGATCGGCATATGTGAAAACTACTATAGCGTATTGGAAAAACATTTCCCCAAATATTTCAAAAAAATCCTCAAAGGATTTTTTGTCTTCTGATGTGAACCGTGATGCAGTAGACAAAACAAAAATAATAGCATGAATTCCTGGTGCTGCCAAATCTATACAATTTCTAATTGCATCTTTTACATGTAGACGACAGTTATCCTGCGCAGTGTCATACAAACCAGGTGTATCAATTACTAGTATTGATTTATCTTTCACCTTCACTTTAGAACGCTTCGACTTTGCACGTTTTGTCACCGATTTCGCTTTCCTTTTCGACTTAAAAGCATCTCTACCTAGAATTATGTTACCTGTAGAGCTTTTGCCAACTCCAATTTTTCCTACTAAAACAAGCCTCAATTCATCATCTGCAAAAATAAGGATAATCTATTGATATGACAATATACATGCTCTTTATTTACACATTGTTTCCATATATATATATATATAGGCTGTAGGACAATTTTAAAAGGCCTATATATAATCGATGAAAAGACTCTAGAATATCTGAAACCAGAAAATCCAAAACCGGGCAGATTTTATCTTTTACCTAAAATTCATAAGGCCAATAACCCAGGAAGACCTACAGTTTCAGCGAACGGTCATCCGACGGAAAAAATATCGGAATTCGTTGACTTCCATCTTCGTCAACATGTTGAGGACTTACCATCTCACATCAAAGATACTACCGATTATCTTAGAAAATTGCAGGCCTTAAATCCACTCCCCTCCGACACGACACTTGTCTCTATGGACGTCACCTCCCTCTACACGAATATTCCACATGCAGATGGCATTGATGCATGTAAAGAAGTTTGGAATTCCCGACCAGTGAAATATCCACCTACTGAATGCCTGGTCAAAATGCTCACGCTGGTACTCAAAAACAACAACTTCACTTTTGATGGAGACCATTATCTGCAAGTTAATGGAACTGCTATGGGCACCAAAATGGCTCCATCATATGCCAACATATTTATGGGCAAATTAGAAAAACAACTCCTTGAATCTTCCATCGAAAAACCGCTTTCCTGGTTTAGATTAATAGATGATGTGGATATGAAATGGAATAAAAGTGAGGAGGATTTAGATACATTCATCACTCATGCCAACAACATACATCCAAGTATCAAATTTACTCATGAGAAATCTAAATCCAAAATCACCTTCCTCGATACCTCCAGCTCGCTCACAGATGGCATCATATCCACTGATCTATATTCTAAGCCTACTGACACTCACCAATATCTGTCCCCTAAAAGTTGCCATCCTGCTCATTGTACTAAGAGCATCCCGTACAGTCAGGCACTCAGAGTCAAGCGAATATGTTCCAACTCAGAAACAACAAAAAAACAACTACGTCAACTCGAAACCCGCTTGAAGAGAAGGGGCTACAAACACAAAACTATCCAAAAAGGCTTTCAGAAAGCGGAAACTATTCCAAGGAGTAAACTGTTAGAATACAAATATAAAAAGAAAAATAAAAGGACTCCATGTGTTCTTACTTACCACCCATCTCTCAAAAACAGCATCGGTGTCATTCGTGAGCATTGGAAAACAGTTGAAAAGAATTCCAAACTATCCAAGATTTTTTCCGAGCCTCCCATGATAGCTTTTAGGCAACCCAATAGTCTGCGTAACCTGCTGGTGCGGGCTGAAGTGTCTGATAATAGAAGTACTTCTGGAGAATGTCGTTCGTGTGATGAAAAACGCTGCAAATGCTGCCTACAGATGCATCACTCATCAACTTTTCACAGTAAGGCAACCGAAAATAACTATAAGATATTTTGCAATGTTAACTGCAAAAGTATGAATGTTATTTACATTCTAGAATGTTCGGTTTGTGGCCTCCAATATGTTGGTGAGTCAAAGCAGCCTTTCCACAAACGCCTCAATGGCCATAGGAGTGATATCTCTAAGAAGCCACTTCTCCCAGTTTCTCAGCATTTCAGACAGTCTGGTCACACACTTGATGACTTTAACCGCATAAAGATCCTAGTGATTGAACAGAACATTCACTGGAGTGATGCCCAGCGACAGGTTCGGGAAAGCTTTTGGATAAAGGAACTAAATGTACATCATCCAAACGGCATCAATAAAAAATACTAAGTTTTATTGTTCACTCATTTTGGGTTGTAAATATACACAGTCACGTATATTTGAGTATTGAGTTTTGTTTTATATTATGATGTTCAGGATTTTGGATTAAATCAATAGACCAAAACTTACCTGTATTATTGAGCTATTTTTATACATATTATCAGTATTGTTAAAATAATTGACACCGAAGAAGGCTATTTGTTAAGCCGAAATATTTGTCGACACGATTTATTAACAACATCTTCGTATAATACCATCTTATATTAGTATCGTTGTGCAAATCTCTAGACTTATATAATTTTTTCCTTATCTGCACAGTATCGTCTATTCTAGACGATCCGGTACATAGTAAATTTGCTGGTTGGTCCTTTTTATAGACTTCTATATTATTTTCCTCTGAATGACCTGTATTATGTTATTCACATAATCCCAGTGAATTTAAGTTTTCAGCTCTTATATCATGAACATCAATGATTATTTTAAACAACTTAGAGCTATTAAACAAAAACAAATTAGAACTGAACACCACTTATCTAATTTAACCCATTATGTGTATAATGAAAGTATTCCTAACGGACTACAAATCAAGCTTATGCCACAAACACCTGGCAATTTATCCAACACATTACTTCGCAAATGGGATCAAACCCTCTACCATTGTTCCAAGCGGTTAATGGTCCTCCTCAAACAACACTGCGAAGAATATCTGAAAACTCTTACTGGCGAATTTAACACCCTTTCAAATCGCTGCAAAAAAGATCTCACATCTGACAATTGTGATGCTATCAGTGCTCGCCTTAAAGACATAACAACCATACAATCTCAAAATTTGAGTGAAAGGCAGAAAAGAAAATTCCGTAGGGATGGCATCGAACATATCAATCCTTCTTTACCATTTGAAAAAAAGAGAAAACGAGTAAGGCGCTTTAAACGTAGGTCACTAGAGACTGATTCGCCCTCCAACATTGTGGTCAATCTTTCCAAACACCAGTTAACGGAAGCTGAAACATCTCTTCTCTCGAGAGGCTTAAATTTCTGTCCTTTACCTGCCCCTGTCAATGAAACTAAATTGTCGGAAGACCTTGACAATTTTGCCAGAAGTCTACGCATTAAGGAATATTTCGCGTCGAAGGAGAACAACAACAGATGCTCGGATAGCGACTCAGAAATTTCAGAAGACGAAAACAACTACAAATTTATAAAAAAGAGTACTTGGATCCCTAAACCGAGCAAAAATGCCACCTTGGAATCATTTATTGACAATTTTAAGTCGGACATTATTAGAAATACTAGAAATAACAATAAACCTTTTGACAATCTTACCAATGAAGAACGAACTGCACTGAAAAACTTACGATCTAACGACGATATCGTCATTAAACCTGCAGACAAAGGCAGTGCAGTGGTTGTCATGGATAAATCTGCCTATATTCAAGAGGCTGAACGATAACTTGGCGATGCAAGGTTCTACCAAAAACTAGACTCTGATCCTACTACATCTTTTAGCAGAGAAATAACTGATAGTTTGGTAGAAATGCACAACGATGGTTTCATCGATGAAAAGACTCTAGAATATCTGAAACCAGAAAATCCAAAACCGGGCAGATTTTATCTTTTACCTAAAATTCATAAGGCCAATAACCCAGGAAGACCTATAGTTTCAGCGAACGGTCATCCGACGGAAAAAATATCGGAATTCGTTGACTTCCATCTTCGTCAACATGTTGAGGACTTACCATCTCACATCAAAGATACTACCGATTATCTTAGAAAATTGCAGGCCTTAAATCCACTCCCCTCCGACACGACACTTGTCTCTATGGACGTCACCTCCCTCTACACGAATATTCCACATGCAGATGGCATTGATGCATGTAAAGAAGTTTGGAATTCCCGACCAGTGAAATATCCACCTACTGAATGCCTGGTCAAAATGCTCACGCTGGTACTCAAAAACAACAACTTCACTTTTGATGGAGACCATTATCTGCAAGTTAATGGAACTGCTATGGGCACCAAAATGGCTCCATCATATGCCAACATATTTATGGGCAAATTAGAAAAACAACTCCTTGAATCTTCCATCGAAAAACCGCTTTCCTGGTTTAGATTAATAGATGATGTGGATATGAAATGGAATAAAAGTGAGGAGGATTTAGATACATTCATCACTCATGCCAACAACATACATCCAAGTATCAAATTTACTCATGAGAAATCTAAATCCAAAATCACCTTCCTCGATACCTCCAGCTCGCTCACAGATGGCATCATATCCACTGATCTATATTCTAAGCCTACTGACACTCACCAATATCTGTCCCCTAAAAGTTGCCATCCTGCTCATTGTACTAAGAGCATCCCGTACAGTCAGGCACTCAGAGTCAAGCGAATATGTTCCAACTCAGAAACAACAAAAAAACAACTACGTCAACTCGAAACCCGCTTGAAGAGAAGGGGCTACAAACACAAAACTATCCAAAAAGGCTTTCAGAAAGCGGAAACTATTCCAAGGAGTAAACTGTTAGAATACAAATATAAAAAGAAAAATAAAAGGACTCCATGTGTTCTAACTTACCACCCATCTCTCAAAAACAGCATCGGTGTCATTCGTGAGCATTGGAAAACAGTTGAAAAGAATTCCAAACTATCCAAGATTTTTCCCGAGCCTCCCATGATAGCTTTTAGGCAACCCAATAGTCTGCGTAACCTGCTGGTGCGGGCTGAAGTGTCTGATAATAGAAGTACTTCTGAAGAATGTCGTTCGTGTGATGAAAAACGCTGCAAATGCTGCCTACAGATGCATCACTCATCAACTTTTCACAGTAAGGCAACCGAAAATAACTATAAGATATTTTGCAATGTTAACTGCAAAAGTATGAATTTTATTTACATTCTAGAATGTTCGGTTTGTGGCCTCCAATATGTTGGTGAGTCAAAGCAGCCTTTCCACAAACGCCTCAATGGCCATAGGAGTGATATCTCTAAGAAGCCACTTCTCCCAGTTTCTCAGCATTTCAGACAGTCTGGTCACACACTTGATGACTTTAACCGCATGAAGATCCTAGTGATTGAACAGAACATTCACTGGAGTGATGCCCAGCGACAGGTTCGGGAAAGCTTTTGGATAAAGGAACTAAATGTACATCATCCAAACGGCATCAATAAAAAATACTAAGTTTTATTGTTCACTCATTTTGGGTTGTAAATATACACAGTCACGTATATTTGAGTATTGAGTTTTGTTTTATATTATGATGTTCAGGATTTTAGATTAAATCAATAGACCAAAACTTACCTGTATTATTGAGCTATTTTTATACATATTATCAGTATTGTTAAAATAATTGACACCGAAGAAGGCTATTTGTTAAGCCGAAATATTTGTCAACACGATTTATTAACAACATCTTCGTATAATACCATCTTATATTAGTATCGTTGTGCAAATCTCTAGACTTATATATATATATATATATATATATATATATATATATATATATATCTACCAAGAACTGTATCCAAAGGCACACAACATGCGGTATGGGCTTTGCTTATTGTTAAAGACCAAACGGTGACCTCTAATCAATAGTTTCTGCGTCATTTGGTATCTTGTAGATAGATGTCTCGTCTCATTGTCAATCATACCATAACGTCTTATTTTTATATGTTTGGTTTTAAAAATTCAAATTTCACGTGCACAATAGATAGCTGACTGTGCGGTATGGACTTTGCTCATTGTTAAAGGCCGAACGGTGACCTATAGTTGTTAATATCTGTGTCATTTGGTCTCTTGTGGAGAGTTGTCTCATTGGCAATCATACCACATCTTCTTTTTTATATCTATGTATTTTCTTTTAAAATAAGTAAGTTAATTCGCCACTTTCGGTTGCCGATGTCAGTTGTAATGTTGTTTTATGATGTAGACAATTTACAACTTCCGGTTAACACAAGGTTACTCTTAACTTAATGTAAAATATATCATGTATTTTCGTTGTATCATGTGTATCATGATCCAGTTTGAAGCTTGAACCAATAAATCATGAATTTTAGCATTCAGCCTATTTCTGTCAATTATTCCAATAAGATGAGATTAACTTCACAAACGCCAAAAAATCAACAACATTCCATTAAACACTACATAGAAAACTAATGACCGAGCATCACGAACCGCTCAAAGTACCATGGAACTCGCATGTTGCCCTCTGAAAGGGTAAGCAGATTCTGTTTCACATTCAAGGCCCGTCATGCTGCCCATTATATAGCAAATTTGATGATAGGTTCGGTGATTAAATTGAGGAAAAAACGAGATTGTAATAAATGTAACAACAAATGGAACATATCCGTGGTCATCTAGATCTAGGAACTGTTCGTGATTTTTCTTTACATTTCTAAGGATCAGCGATTTTGATGGAAATTTCAATTCCCTCTTAACATAGTTTGATGACATACACAATACTGTAAACATATTTTATCATTCAAATTAGCTTTTGTGGCATTGTTTCGCTTTTTTCTACTCTGTTTAATGGAAATTGTTCTATCACACGAACACTTAGTCCAGTCAAACTAAGTTTTAACCTTAAACTAATTGCAACAAAACATGATTTAGTTCTAATCTAAAGCATTAAGCCCCAAATATACACAGAAAAAAGTCCCATCAAATCTGACTTGAGGAAAACTGAAAATTAGCATTTTTAATTTTCTATGGAAATTAACATTGGAGAGAGAAGATAACTCGGCAAAAATGAGTCTTTTTTGTCAGTTTTTGGTTGATTTTCTTAAAATTCATGTAAAGTATGATACTTTGATGGGGTTTCAAGTTCGTTTTTGACTATATTATATCATATTCTGCTCATGAAATGTACAAAACCGAAGTGTTATGGGTATTTTTATTTTTTTTGCGCATTTTTCACTAAAGAAATTTCAAATTTTTGGCTTTGTGACCATTTTGAAAAAATATTGTGAAAATTTGGTATTGTTTATATCTGTAAATTATATTTGTTCAGCATCTACCTTGTTTAAAGAAACTTTAAACCACAGATAGAAGAATATTTGCTTAATCATTTTTTATTAAATTTGAGATTTTTTACCTTGACATGTTGAAAAATTTAGTAAATTGTCAACCAATGAATTACAAAATCTAGGTTGTAGCTTGATAAAAGATATGAAACCACCTTTAGAGTTGTTTGTTATACTCTAAAGACGGCTAGAATCAAAACATTCTGCTGAAGTGAAGCGGTAAAATTATAATTTTGGATTAATTTTTATTGATATTTCTTTCTTTTTTACAGAATTATCTCCCATTTCAATACAAATCTCCATAGGAATTTCAAAATCGTGATTTTTTAGTCTTCCTCAAGTTAGACTTTGTTGGACTTTTTTCTGTGTATATTTGGAGTATAATGCTAAAGATTAAAACTTAGAAATCTTCTGTTGCAATTACTTTAAGTTTAGTGACAAATTTATGCTAGATTGACTGGACTAACTGTCACTTATTCATGATTTGCAAATCCACTCCGATTTCAAAATCATTACTTACATATGTAGTATTTTGTGTGAATTCTTACTACAATCAGTTATTTCACCATTAATATGTATGAAATGTATATTTGATCGTTTGTATAGTTTAGAAGGGGGAAAACATGCATCCATCTTATATGTTGAACGGCCGGTAATATGAAAATTGCTGTTTATGTCAGAGTATATATTTGGCTCCCTTTTTTCGATTTTATTATCAAACAATTTCAACGGTTGGGAATTTGAGATAACTTGTCTAAGCGTAAATTATTAATTGCACAATAACAAAACAATATCCGTACAGTGTTCATTTAATTATGCATTTCGTTTGTTTTAACTTTTTATGATAGTACGATTTAGTGTGAAAGACATATTCAGGGTTCAATTTGTGGGATAAGATTATAATGCTAATAAGATATAGTAATACCATTTAATTGTAATTGATATGACGTACTTGTATCACAGCCATATATATTATTTAACATGTTCTCGGATAAATTGCACTTCTCATGAGTGCAAATTGGAACCCAATTTGTTTTGGCAATAATGTACCTCTGGGGATAGGTAAAACAATACAAACAATGTTGGTGTGGCTCGCCGGGTTCGGCAACTGGAGTGAAAACAATGACGAAATCCTGTAAGATATTATTTTCTCCATTGGATTTTTAATGGTCCTACAGGATTTTATGAAATCCTATAGGTTAAAGTCATACTCCCGTAGGATTTATTTATCCTATAGAAAAATCTCCTATGGGACAAAAATAATATCCTATGGGATTTAAAATCCTGTAGGATTTTCAATAAAAGCGTTCAAAGTGTTAAATGCGATGGGCTTTTTTTTTATCTATAGGATTATCATGAACGACTTTTTCTCAAAAACAAATGTCCCTTAGTTTTTTTTTCCTCCTAAGAAATATATTTTTTCCAGTGGGATGTTTTTTCTCCCATAGGATATTTTTTTTCTCCCTTCGGATAAATTTTGTCCTGTAGAATACTTTGTTCTCCCTTAGGATAAATTTTGTCCTATAGGATTATTTTTTTCTCCAATAGGATAAAATTTTGATACGTTTTGTCTTCTTATATGGTTTTGTCAGTTTTGTTGATATTTTACAAACGTTTACAATACTGTTATGATTGTCAATGCAAATAATGTGTGTGTGGTCCAGACAAAGGCGCATCACAAATCAATAGGATAGATATTAAGGCAATACAAACTGTTTAGCTTGTATTGTTGGATTGCAGTCTATGTATACAATTTGTGAGACTTTATTCCTATAAGATTTGTGTATTTATAATCTTAATATTAATAAACCAAATCATTTGTGTTATTACCCTTACAACATTTAGGAAAATTTCGTATACCCGTTCCTATTATGTATTATGTATTTTCTCTCTTATTTTAACATATATTTTAAAGTGTGACTATCTATAATAGTTCCGTAACTTTCTATCTGTATAAACCAATGATCAACAAGTACATAAATTTTTGTGAAATTATCAGCAATATAATTAAAAATAAAAGATTTTAGTCACGAATAATATTCTAGTCTAACGTGTTGGTGTATCTGTTGTCGAAGATGCACACTCTCTTTAGATCATCTAGTTTTTAGTTTAACAAAATTTGGGTTATCAAATTCTGTTGAAGGATGTGTTATCGTTAGTTAATGTAAATGTTCAGTTGCAAATACTACATGCATATCGAGGACACAATCGAAGAAATATAGTAACTAGCAAAACTATTCTGGTATTTCCACCTAAATTAAATTCCATGGAATGCTACCTATACTTAATAATAAAAAAAAAACTATATACAATTTTCAAAGGATTTTGTTAATGTAATTGAAGAATGAGCCTGTGTTGCACATGTTTAACAGTACTACTAATACGTGTTAACCAATTATACATGTACATTAAATTTAAAAAAAAATGCTTAAATACTATTGCACTTTGAATGCATAGGAAAATTTGTTAAAACATATTGAGATCATTATTACATGTTTATATGCTTATAGAAACGACACAGTCTGTCTGTCTGTCAGCCTTAACACCATGTGTCTGATTCTTTTTTTTTTATTCAACAACAATATTGTACATGCTGTAAACAGATGTCTTCACTGGTATAGCTATTTCAGTGGAGATCCCTGTATATTAGTACCTTAAGACCAGGCTATCTTCAGGTATATATTTATAATTTTGTTAGTATATATATTATTTGTCTGATTTTTTTTCACAGATTAAGTTTTGGTTTAGATGTTGTCACAGTCTTGTCTCAGTATAACAGCAGGGTTGAGTACAGGTGCCATGATGAGCTCAACATGAGTCATCTACGCAGGGAAAAAATCCCGCACATGGAGGCGGGCCTCTATTGGTCACTAACTAATAATGTATACTAGTTCAGCAAAATGGTTGCTACACTAAACACCAAAAAATGCTTTTGAACTTAAATTAAAATAAACAAAAGCACATGAGGTTAATAAAGAATAGTTTATGCTTTGGGACAGGCGAAAAAATGTAATTTATTACTTTTGATATTTCAACCTGCGTCATATACCTTAAGCAAATGAGGAATAAACAACCACACTGCAAAAAACAGAGGGAAACTCGATTTTAAAGAAGTCAGAGTCCGATGTTAGAATAGGTAACAGAAGAAACTACGCAAATGTCAATAAAAAGAATAAAATAACAAAGGACCGGTAGCAATAACTGACATGCAAAATAGATTTTTTCTCCCATAAGATATATATTTCTCCCATAGGATATTTCTTTCTTCCATAAGATATATATTTCTCCCATAGGATATTTATTTCTCCCATAGCAGATTTATTTCTCCCATAGGATATTTATTTCTCCCATAGGAGATTTATTTCTCCCATGTGATCGTTTTCTTTCTTACGATTTGCTTCAATCTCCCATAAGATTTTCATTCTCCCTTTGAATTTTTTTATCGACCCTTAGTTTTTTTTTTAACCCTTAGGATTTTATTTGATCACACAGGATATTTTTTCTGTTTTGAAATCCCTTAGGATTTTAATTAATCCTATCGGCTATTTTTTTATCCCATAGGATATTCTATTAGACAAATATCCGCTAGAAAATGCTTAAATTTCTCCTGAGTGATTCTGTTATTCTCCTAAGGGATTATAAATCCCATACGATTTAAATGCCCTGTAGGATATTAAAATATCTTACAGGATTATGACTTCATCCTGTAGGATTTAAAAAATCCTGCAAGATTTTAAAAAATCCTTTAGGCGAAAAAAAATATCTTACATGATTTTGTCACTGTTTTCACTTCAGTTGCTGAACCAGGCGAGCCACATCAAATCTTTTTTTTTTTTGTATTTTTACAAAACTACAGAGGTACGTTATTGCAAAATTTGATGGTTCTACCGTTAAAAAAAAGTGTGTTTCTAATTTCCACTCGTGAGAAGTGCAAATTAATCCAAGAACATGTTATTTGATAAATGTACGACTAAGGTAAATTTCAAAGAATATCCGTTTGTCGTAACCAAAAGTTTGTACGAAAAAACGATGTGACAAAATTTCTCATTTTTTAAGTTCAATATTGACATTTCTCACTGCTAAGTTAGAACTGAGAAATATCAATTCGGACAAGAAAAACGTCAAGTTGAACTGATACACGCTCATTTCGACCTGACAAATCTTAAAAAGATATTGAGAAATGTCAACTTCGAACTGAGAACAAACAAGTTGGAACTGCGGAAAGTCAACTTGGAATTGAGAAAAAAATAGTTCAACATTGAGAAATATCAACTTGGAATTTAGTAATGTTAACTTTAAATAAAAAAATAAATGATAAGTTTGATCTTAGAAATGTCAAATTAGAACTGGTAAATGATAAGTTTGAAGCGATTATTGTCAACAGGGAAATGAAAATTTTCAACATAAGAAGGTTTCTACAGATCTTTCGTAGAAATGCCTTCTTCTTATTGATTGCTAGATTGCACGAACCTTGGGGAATCACCTAATATATCGGTCACATGCCAAACAGCAACTGATATGGTTTAGGGGTTGGGATCTCATCTGTATGTATTTTATTCATGTATTCACAAATGGAAGGGGTTGGAATGATCTATTGAAACTAACCCTATAAATCATTTTATTTGTTTCGTCATGTAGAACATTTTCCAAGTGTTAGGTTTTCCATTATATAAAAGGTGTTTATTCAATTTGAAAATAAATACCTATGACCTTGACCCTTGAGCCTTAGATAGGTCAAATGGTCCGATGATAATAACTGAAGATCCTATGCGTCTTTAACTTTTTAACTTACTGTAGGTCCCATAGGTGTCTTGAGAAGACCCCATTCATATTGATCCTCCCAAAATATACCTTCAACACTCAAATCGGGAAATTGTTAGCTTTGGGGGCTTACAAAGATTTGAAAGAGATTCAAAAAAAGATTAATTAGAATAGCAGAGTTCAATTCCAGGTGCTAGAACCCCCCTGTAAAACACAAAAAAAAAAACATAAAAAAAATACATACAAGTTTTTTAAAATTATAGTATTTTATGTATGCCATGTTATAGTTCTGTTATATCTCCGTGCTATTGTTAGTTTTTGATAAAACACATTTTTCATTTGTTTATGACACTGCTTAAACAGAGTGAAGATTTACTTCCAATATTTCTGCTATTATAATCAAATTAAATTATTCATGTTTCTCTCTTAACATTTGCTTAATATTGACAATTATACAAGTCGAGGAGCGCTTGTTGAGTTTTTTTTATTATATTCAAATCAATTTCTCAGTATGTGTTTTTATACGCGAGTGTACCTATTATTACTGTGGACACATTATTTTAAATAGTTGGATACCAATTTTCGTGGATTTCGTGGGAACAGAAAAATCACGATTTCATAGTGCTCAACAAAGAATCAGTTTTATATATGCCGGTATTCAGATTTCAGACAAATCTATAAAATTAGATATCCACGAATATACAACTTTTCCTCAAGCAGCAAAAATTGAATCCCCGACAATAAATGAATCCACAGTATACGATCTAATGTAAGTATACTTAGTTTTATGTGGTTTTGTATTATCATATAAAAAATTTGTAGCCCTAATATAAACAACCGTTTAGGAAACTAGGAAACAAAACATCTAAAATAAATATTAATAACAATTTAAATAATTGTTTTAGAGCAGAACTGTTTTATACGTTTTAAATTGTTCAAATAACATTAACGGAACCACATTCAAGAGCACATGATGCGCATTTCGACAATTCATGTCTTTTCGCTGATGCCCGAGGCTTCACTTATGAAGTTCCCAAAAATTATACCCTCATTGATGAGCCGAATAGACCCCAAAAAAAACCCCAAACTGCTTCTGTCAGACATTTCAAGAAAGGTGTCAAAGGATGGGCGAAATATACCAGAGGGACAGTCAAACTCATAGATCGAAAATAAACGACAACGCCATGGCTAAAAACAATTAAAAGACAAACAGACAAATAATAGTACACAAGACACAACATAGAACACTAAAGACTAAACAACACGACCCCACCAAAAACTGGGGTAATCTTAGGTGCTCAAGAAGGGTAAGCATATCCTGCTCCACATGTGGCACCCGTTGTGTTGCGCTGCAGACTGTTCTAAACCGGTTCACCTGATAATTCCTGACAGATTTATAGCAGATCCCGACAGAATTTGTATATAGGGTTTTAAAATTCGCTAAAGTATTAGAGGAATATTGACTTGTCATTAGCGTTACCCGTTTGCTTAATTGTAATAAGGTGTAATTATTTTGGAACCTGAGGTGTATGAACAAAATGACTTCTTCAACTATAAGTGACACCGGCAAAATTGATCCAGTTAACAAACTTCGAGGATGCCTAGGGAGCACCAACATAAAAAGTAAAAGAAATCAACGAACCACAAAACACAATGCAAAAACTACAGAAGAAATAAATATAAATGAGCTAAAAATAAACCTGAAATTAGACGGTACGAAAGGGCAGCCGTTCCAAACCAACAAGCGGCGTCTTGTTGAAAGTGAAAAGGCGATGGTTATCTAAGTTTCCTTCTGTTGTTTCTTTTTCCACAGAAAATAAATATAATTGTTAGTAAAAATATATCACGAGCGGAGCTATCTGTAATAGATAAACAACGAAATCATATAGATAATTTAGCTTTCTTAATCTAAAGTCCTTGGTCTAAAATATAAAAATTAGGAGATGTGGTATGACTGCCAATGAAACAACTATCCACCATAGTTCAAATGAAGTGAATGTGAGCAATTACCGGCAACCGGTCGGTCTTCAACAATGAGAAAAATCTATACCGTATAGTCGGCTATAAATGGCCTCGACATGAAAAATATGAAATAATCAAAACGAGAAAACTAACGGCCGAATTTATAACAAAACAATTTACGAAAAATTAATATGACAGACATGAACCAAAGACAACCTTTGAACTACAGGCTCCTGAATTTTGACAGACACATAAATAATGGGATGGGGTTAAACATTTTTATGAGCGTTCGACCTCCAAGAGCTCACTTGTGAGCAGCAGCATCTCTCAGCACTGTAAGCGGTGGACATATTATTTACTGAGAGATGAATAGTCCACTTGCATATACACTGTGTCTAAACTACCCCGGCAAAAAATGTTTGGACTCGATGGTATCTAATATCCGGCACGGTGACGGAACATCAATAGACAGAGAAAAGGTAGTTTTCTGTTTATTTATTTGTTATTGTTATGATATCGAAGAATATTTATACATATACAACTATTTTCTATTGTGAGATGTAATATTTTCTACAACCGTTCTAGATTAACGAAGAAATAAGTAAAAATGCACGTCAAAATGACGAATTGAGTGAACCTTGCCTCGAATTTGTTTAATTTCTCCTTAAATTGTTCACATGGTACGAAAAGAAAGGTACGGAAAGAAAGATATTGACATGGAGATTGCAAAACTAGTCACTTTGAGCACCTCAATACTTGTATTTCTGCGTATGGAACGAAAGAAATGGGTCATGTCAAAATGGAAGCACCCGGTTTTGTCAATGTTGTTTACTACACAATGACCCGGTTTTTTCTATGTATAGAACCCGGTTTTGTTTATTTTATGAAAAGCAACGTTAACACTGGTACCCTGAAACAAAAAATAAATTTACAAATGGCTGATCATGTGGGTTTTCAAACCAGATACCTCAATAAAGCGTGTGGCCAAGTTTGATTAAATTGTTAAAGAGGAGAAGATATTTGTAAGATAATTGGCAAAAACGCAAAGAAATGGTAAAAATCGTAATTAAATGTCACTAATTTTTACAAGGATATCGACCAAGTCGACTTATTCGTATATATTGTCTTGCTGATCATTTTTGCTATGGCTTTTATATATTTCAAGATAATAGACAAAAATGGAAAAAAAAGAGAAATTTGTCATTCAAGGACATTTACTTCTATAAGAATTCGTGTGAGAGTTTTGATGTGGATGAACAAATGGTACAGCTCAACATTATGAACATATCTGCCCCTGTTAAATGTCCTCTATCTATAGCTGTTTTCAAATAATATACAAAACTTGCATCCCCCTTTGTTCTATTTTAAGCCATGTCGGCCATCTTTGTTGACAAGCGGGGTCATCAAAAACCTTTTAAACTAGATACCTCAATGATGATGAAAAACAATTAAACATAAGTTCGTTAGACCTTTTAAACCCGACATAAGATTGTGGATAAGGTTTTTTAAATGTATTGTAGCCCAGTAATTTCAGAGGAGAAGATTATGTAAAAAAATAACGGAATACGACGGACGACGGGGGCCAAGTGATGAAAAAAGCTCACTTTTCCCTTGGGGTCAGGTGAGCTAAAACCAACCAAGAATTCCGAACAAGATTGCACCGTTCTTGAATTAAAAAAAACGAGATAAACTAATCAGACATGGCAAAACAACTTCAATTGCGGTTTTTTTACGTATTATTTATACAAGAGTGATTGTACGCACTGACATGTCGCGACTGCTGGAATGATCGTTATCGAATTTATTTTGAAGGTCTGTAAGATAAATAATTTAATAAAAGTATCTCATAAAATTAACATCGTTCATGGAACCATAAAAAAAGTCAAGGTCTGATGAAACCTGCCAGACGGACATGAACACATTACAATCATTAAAACCAACCAAAAAAAGAACTGAACATTTACCAATTAATCAAGAAAATAAGTTCAAGGTCACTTAAACAGTGATATGCGCCATACGAGCAAATATAGTTGACCTATTACTTATGGTATTAGAGATACGGACTTGAACACGAAATATTAACCTTGATCATAGATATCAACCATTATCAGCTATTCATTTTGTTAGGAATTCGCTGAACCATGAAAATGAGGTCAAGGGCAATGGACATATGACAGATAGAAACATCGTTACATAAAAGATCTGTGTGCGAGGTATGTTGCAGTCAGGCCTTCTAACTTCTGACATATGAAGCTTCATACAAATAGTTCAAGCCGCCACGAACCTACATCCCTTGGTCTCGCATTCCGACTATTCCAAAATATCAATTTTTTGTGAATTTTTAGAATAAACATGATAATCCTACTCACATACATCCAATTTCGCGGGTGTCCCTGCTTTCTTATTTCTTATAAAATTTTAAGTTGGTATACGATTTAGTATTATAACATCAGTGGCGAATCCAGGCGGCGTATAGTCACATGCCCCCATCCCCACCTTTGATGGCCCAAAAAATATTAAATCTTTTTTTTACGATTTTTTTTAGCTTAATTCGTCCAAAACATTGTTCGCTTCGCTACGCTCTGCGGTATTTAAGCTGTTTGAATTATGCCCACTTTGAAAAAACCTGAATCCGTCCCTATATATTGTCAATAATATATTGACCAACGTCAATGTACGATAATCATACCACAATGGAGAGATAACAGAACCGTTTATTTATACAACTATTAATAAAATAATCATTATTGCATTTTTTCGATGGCCTGAGACTATTATACTAATTTATACTTAGTATTATAGTTACAATTAGGGATAGATGGATTTGATTTTTAATGCATGATTATTGTAATCCTTTTCTCACCATAAACATTCATTTTCGATGGCGATTCTGCAAGCATATATACATTTGTCTGATTATCATGCCATATATTGAACATTTAGCCTTAAGAAGTATTATTTTAAACGATCATAGGAAATATTTTACCCCTAGGTAGATTGGGGTACTTATAAAGATAACCATCCTGTTGTGCAAGAAAATCGCATATCAAATGTGCGTTCGTCAATTTTCAAGACCATAAACTCTAATTTTAAGTTTAAACACTAAAATTTACATAATTCATATAAAAAAAAACGTATAGAGAGCTTAAACCTTAATTTGCGGTTTAACCTTCATTTCTATCTATTTCGCAGTTAGAGTATTTTTTTTAAATGCAAAAGAAAAATTATAATTATTTTTGTTCCAATATAGTAGGAATTCAAGTGTTAACAGATTCAATACATAATAAGTTGTCCTCTGTAAGAAATCGTTTTCCAACCTGCCACCAAACTCCTTTTTTCCTCCTAATTGCTGAAATTCAATTATGTTATGCGATTATGCCTTTTTTTTCTTAGACAAAACCGGGTTCTGCCTTGTGAAATCTAGGACAAAACCGGGTTGTACACATTGACAAAACCGGGTGCTTCCATATTGACATGACCCATTTCTTTCGATCCATACGCAGAAATACAAGTATTGAGGTGTTCAAAGTGACTAGTTTTGCAATCTCCATGTCAAAATCTTTCTTTCCGTACCTTTCTTTCCGTACCATGTGAACAATTTAAGGAGAAATTAAACAAATTCGAGGCAAGGTTCACTCAATTCGTCATTTTGACGTGCATTTTTACTTATTTCTCCGTTAATCTAGAACGGTTGTAGAAAATATTACATCTCACAATAGAAAATAGTTGTATATGTATAAATATTCTTCGATATCATAACAATAACAAATAAATAAACAGAAAACTACCTTTTCTCTATCTATTGATGTTCCGTCACCGTGCCGGATATTAGATACCATCGAGTCCAAACATTTTTTGCCGGGGTAGTTTAGACACAGTGATATAGTGGTGCAATGTCGTAGCTGCATAAAAAAGGATAGTTTATTATTGGAAAAAATGAATGCAACTCTTTGTCAAAACTTTTAGTTCTAAACAAACTCAAAGTATCATTAACTAAGATAAACTATTATATTCTTATTTAGGAACTGTTATTGTACATTAATATATATATATATATAAACAAACAAACCTTTATATTGGGGTACGTGTATTAATGGCAATGCTCTACCTATGTCCGAGGAAAAACCAACTGCAACAAAGAAACAGATGAAAAATTATGTGTACACTATTACCGTTAAAGAACAACAACAAAGAACAACCAACAAAGCACGCTTTTATAATATTAACAGGTCAAATATACACCTATACCATATGTTAAAAGTGGATAAATCTCTTGATATTAGATTAGAATATAATACAGTAGTTTATCTCTGAGGTATATTAAAATACGTTTACATTCAAAATTCAAATAATAAAGGCCACTGTACTTGTTAGCAATAACAAAGAGTTGAAAGATAGACAAATTGAAACAAATTTCATGTATTTTCGACACACAGATAAATCATGTGCCTTATAGAATTTGATGAGTTGTTTGAAGAAGTTGATCAATTGCATTCAAGAAATAAAAGAAAAAGAAATAAAGATCTTTTATCTTTATCTTATGCATTTTTTACAAAAAATGTAATGTTACCTTAATTTGCCTAAAAGAAATTGTTAACTAATGTCAATATCCATCTATTCATATTGACTTTTTGAAACATAAACGAACGTAATTATTCTTTTAATGAAAATCGACATTTTAAAAAATTATAACACAATTAATGCCAATAAATACTTATTCGTTAATGGTAAATTATAAACTTACTAAAATCACTGTCATTGCCACTACAGGCCATGTAAATCTGAAAAAATAATGCGAATTAAAAACGTAGGTTATATCGTAATTTATTAACGCCTCCTTTTTCGTCGTTCTGCAAATAATGCTGCAGAAAAGGGAAAGATGGTAAGTAAATCATCGCCATCTTAGTCTTCGTTTATCTATTAAAGGAATGAAGGTAAAAGTAAGAAGATGTGGTATGATTGCCTATGAGACATCTCTTCACAAGAGACCAAATGAAAGTTAATAATTATAGGTCACTGTACGTTTCACATGCAAGCAAACTGTAAAATATCAGAGCATACAAATTAAAGCATTAAACAAGTTTATAGCTACATTTTGTACTTGAATAATTGAGGAAAGCGTTCTACGAAATTAAGATAAAATATTCTAGAATGTTCACACCGTACACATGTACAAATTCTTGAGAAATAAGGATCAAATATCAAACTTTATAACAGACGTACTGAATCGAAAGCTATAACTGATATCATTGTGTTCCCATAATGTTTTGGATTCATTTATTGCACAAGAAATCCCACTTAAACATTCAGCAACAAACTAACCAAATATACGACATATAGTCATGCAATGGCATGGTTAAAGCTACATTTATTAGCGATTTACGTGATAATATATCTTTTCAAATTTGAATTTAAGTACAAAGTCAAGTGATAGTTATTCCTATGGAAACTCAATAGTAACCTTTTTGGGTGAAGAATAAGTTTATAGTTTTTATTTATGGTGTATGTCAAAAATTTAACAAAGACACAACGAAAACACTTTCGCTTTATTGTTTTACAATACCTATATTTGCAGTAAACAATACAGATCTATTTTTTTTATCCTTAAGAAACAAACTTAAGCCTCCGTAACTCATTTGCGCTAGATCCAAAGTTTATTGTGTTCGTTGTCAATTCGGTTGATAACAAAACTTTACGACAAAAGAGATAGTTTCAGCTTCCGAACGGTGAACTTTTCATTTCTATGTAGTAATATTTGAGAAGCGCATACATATGGAGTATACCTATCAGGATTTCTTTGATAGTGGTTGCTGCTCATAAGAAAGCTATTAAATCGAAAATTTCAAGTGGTGAAGCTAAAATCATCCTTTCGAAAATTTGACGAACTCAAACACGAGTTGGTTGACCGTTATAGAATATCTGTGTCACAGATGTCGACGTATTTTTCAATTGTCATTTCCTTGAATGTGACCTACCGAATTTGACTTATATATCACTTTGACGTAATAAAGCAACACGATGAGTGCCACTTGGCTGGATCTCCTTATCCGTACGCTGTACCTTAGACCTTAGATCACCCCATGTTTTGTGTAAAAGAGGTTCGTGATGCCCTTTTTTAGTTTTTTAAAGTTGCTTTTTGCGCATTTTTTATAAATATAGGAAGATGTAATATGAGTGCCAATGAGACAACTCTTCATCCAAGTAACAATTTATTAAAGTAAACTATTATAGGTCAAGGTACGGCTTTCAACACGGAGCCTTGGCTCACACCGAACAGCAAGCTATAAAGGGCCCCAAAAATTTCTAGTGTAAAACCATTCAAACGGGAAAACCAACGGTCTAATCTATATAAAAACGAGAAACGAGAAACACTTATGAACCACATAAACAGACGACAACCAATGAACATCAGGTTCCTGACTTAGGACAGGTGAAAACCTTTTATATTTATACAAGTAATAGTATTGTCTATCATTTGTCATGAAAAATTTATTTTTATTTGAAAATAACACATTCAGTCAAGTTTCAGGGTAAGAAAATATAGAACATTTACATGACCAATGGTTTATTAATGTAGTGATGTCTTATAAGGGTAACATAGAGTCACTTACTAGAGATGTCCAATAAAATAACATTACTCGACATAACCAACCTATCTGACCGTATCTCGGCCTATTGCATTGAAGGATGACGGAGGGGACTATAGACTGCATGAATATGTGGCTCGTTGAATACACATACTTTGTTGGAATAGATGCTATTTAAAAATTAGCACAAACTACTATTTTGATTCTTTACATATTTTGTTATTAAATTTGGGATGATTTCATTGACAACAACCTTTCAAGGGAATAATTAATTCAGTTACCGGTAATCAAATGCACCGATCATTACTTCGTCATTTCACTTGACCGATATATTTATCTCTCAAACGATGAATTCTTAAAGCTACTAAATCAAAATTAAGTTTGAAAAAATAAAAATAATGGAATCTGAAGCGAGATCATATTCTCATTTTTGATTTAAAAGTAATAAGATTGAAACAAGTTTCAAACACGCCGGAATGTAAAAGGTGTACACGACTTGCTTCTTCTATTCTATTTTTAGCATACTTCTATAATTTATTTCAAGATACTTTTGTCACAAGTAAAAATTCAGATCACTGATGCATCTTTCTGATAGTACTTTTTCACCTTTCCGTAGAATTTATGAGGCCGCATCTTCAAGAAAAAATATGATTACACTTTACTGAATTTTTTTTATATCTTGTCTTTAATTATAATGATGCATGGATTCTAGGAAGAGCCCGTACAAAGGTATGCATAATTTAACGCCATTGCTCTTAAAAATTGTTTTTCTAAAATGTTTGGCGTTTAACTTATACAAATACGGATGAAAAACGGACATGTACGGAATATTTGATTGAAGTTTTGTAAAGTAAGATGATCATTTTAGTTTTATGACCAACTTATGATAGCAAGGGGATATCATATTTACTGGTCTGTGCATCCGTCCGTTCTTCCGTTCTGTTCAAAATATAAAACGTTTAAAATTATCTACCAAATTAGAGTTTGACCCGGATTAAGTGGTGCACTTAACATGGAAATATGATCATGTGAAGGGGCACGGTGTCTTAAGGCCACACATTCTTGTTGCATATGTTTTGATTAATACACGTACATGTACATGTATCTTCCATATTCATAACTGTCTCTTTGGTCGAGCTCTCGCCTCGACAGTAACCCCTCAAAGGTGATCGGAGGAATGGAAATATGGTCACTATTCGTCTTGTTCCGATCGCCAGTTAAACCATTGTCAAAGTGGGGAGTCCGTTTGGTTGTGCGGAATGTACAAGTTCGCAGTCCCATCCGGTCAAAGTGGGGACGTTAAATCCGATGCCTCTTGTAGAGAGAATGCCACGCTCTCTACACGTTAATTACGCATGAAATATTTGCCACTGGACGTTAAACAACCAACTATCAATCAATCGACAGTACCGTAACTTGAATTTTATTTCTGGTGAGGCAAATGATTTGAATCTTGGCAGTCAAAGCCTCACCTTGGTTGACGGACATCAATGGCAATAGGGAGTGGGCAGTTAATTGAAAATATGAATCGCAAAATAGGTGTAGGTAATCATACTCTTGATAGGTCACACACTGGAAAAAAGATCCTGTCTATGAAAAATCCAGATTTGTGGAATTTTATCATGAAATAATATTTTTAGTGCGCATTAAATCAATAAATGTCAATGAAATGCTTGTTAAGGGTTTAATTCTCAGTATTCAGTTAGACAGGTCCTGATCAAAACAAAAATAATTGACAGAATTATATGTATGACCTCTAAAATGCTTTGCACAGATTTGGGAATATTAAGTTTAAGATCCACTATGTCTTTTAACTTTATACGTTTAGCTTTTGTCAAAATGTATGGATGATAAAACCTGGGTGAACTATGAAGTCTTGCTTATATTAACCAAGGTAGAAGAGTACTACATAAAATGTAGGAATGCCAAGTGTCTGTTGAAAACCTTTGTCCACCAAAAGTAACAAGTTCGTTTTCAAAACAAAAATCAAGCATCATATCAGTTTCACAGTTATGACCTCTTGTTTGAATCAGTTTTTTTCGAGGTATACTTTGTCTGTTACTTAAAAAAGATATTTGCATCTGCCTTGTTCATTTTATGAAAGAAAGTTTTCAAGACGTTAATATTGAGGAATAAATAAATTTGGTGTATTTACTGTCTTCTGATTGGTTAAAAGTATTACCTTTATTTTCAATGTTGTCAATTTTTATGGCGACACGCCCACTCTGACGTTGTGTATTCATACGCCAACATGTGTGTACGTTGTTATTTTTAATATAAATAATATAAAAAGCTCTTAGAGCTTTATTTTTGATAGAAATTTATTTATAATGAATGGCTATTATTTATTTTGAATTAATTGAACCATAAAATTAATTTTATGGTTCAATAAATTCAAAATAAATAATAGCCATTCATTAAACGAGTGAGTAAAGAGTAAAGCAGTCAACGTTTTAAACCGTCGTCATTCAGTATACTTTATACTATGACGTACATGGTATATAATTCTCTTTATCTCTCTTTTTTAATGGGCAAAAATTTGGTGAGGCGGTTGCCTCATTAAGCCAATGAAAGCTACATCACTCTCTGCCTAGAACGCAATATTTAAGAGTTAGAGCAAAGATTGGTCGGTCCGTGGTCAAAATCATGATTCCAGGTAGGATGACATGTCTTCCTGCGGTATAATACAAAGTCTGGTTCATATTCATCTTTCCGTCCTAAATATGCATATGTAAAATACATATGCAACAAACACTTATATATATGGCCCTACATCCTATTAATACTTCTATTTTTTGTTCCACTTCTAACGTTGCCTATACCCCCCTCCCCCTTTTCAAAATCCTGGATCCACATCTGGCAACGAAATCTTATTATATTATGTTGTTCAATGTTACTTACCTTACACATTTCCGGTAATGATTTATTCAGTAAAATGAATTCGGTGACCCCCTTTTAATTGTTTATCAATAAAATGGATAAAATAGTATAAGTTAATTTACTTCAAGGGATAAAAAAAAATTGCCTGGAAATATCTTTTGTATTTGGACTCCGATAGCATTCCCGTTAAACAAATTAATACAGAACAATTCCTCATCGAACACACCTTAATTTTAAAAAACAACATATATAGGGATTGTTTTATCAAACATTTTATAATAAATACAAAATACTTTTGTTTAGAAATTAAAAATGGAAGCGATAGTTTTATCCCAATTTTCAGCTTTTATAAAGAAACAGATTCTGACAAACTGGTTTCGATATTTCTGAAATTGTCAGAAAAATATCCTTCTAAATATTTTCCCCGCAACAAATATAATAAAAAGATAGATAAACTATAAAGAAAGACAGAAAAAAAGTATATTGAAAAATAACTGTCATTATCAAAACCATGAAAGATACTAATAACTCAGATCGTACGTATGAAAGGTATGGGATACGTGTGTTTATACGTGATCTTATGTCAGTGAAAATAAAGGCGGGAATCTGGAAAACCACGTGATAAATAAAAATGCATGATTTCTATCATTTTTCGTCATGATAAAATTATTTTATTTGGACGAAAATTCCAGTGTGTGATTTTAAAAGTCTTGGAATAGTTTGTTTAAACTTGAGCGACGTATTAGGTCCGTACGTCGAGTTACGTACGTATGTCATTTTATTGGAAATCTCTATTAATCCGCTATTGTGTGATGCTTTATACCTTAATCTAACTTGTCTTTCCGTTTTGAATTTTCCTCGGAGTTCAATATTTTTGTGATTTTACATTTTTTTGTCAATAAATTACTGGAGTAACAAGACAGGTATCACGTGTAGAGCATGATATGCTTACCATTTAGGACCACCTACGATCACCCCCTTTTTGTGTTGGTTGATTTATGTCTTTAGCTTTCTATGTTAGGTTTTATATACTGTTGTTTGTCTTTTAGCCGTGTTTGGTTTTTTGCCATGACATTGCCAGTTTGTTTTCTACTGATGAGTTTGATTTCCCCTTTGGCATCTTTCGCCTCTCTGATTTTAACTGATATTCAATTGAGATGAACTACTGGTGAGGCCTTGAAAAATACTTTAACCTATCTTCCGTTTTATAAGTTTCCGATGGTATTATCAGCTTGGTAGTCAATACGTCGGTACTGACATGATTTATAACAAATCTTGCGGAGACTGTCCGTTTTTGAATTAACAAATATTAAGGAATTAAGGTTCCCTCAGGGAAATTTGACCTTGGATGGACTTGGCTATTATTGTATGTCCTTTTTGGTGTCAAAGCCCTTGAACTGTTTCTGTTTTTATACATTATTGGCTTTTAAATATTTGGCTTTGAGGGTTCTTCGTATCGGTAAATCAAGGAAAACCGCTTCGGACACATGAAATTTATCAAGCGTTTTAATTTTTTTTTTCATGTACTTGTACCTAAATAATGTCATATTTTGGTTCCTGTTATTTCGGTTTTTGAAAATTAAGTGTTGATCTGTAATTTTGTCTATTTTAGTCTTGCAATGATAAAAAATTTGACATACTGTCACTATAACTTTTGAATTGTTGAGGATCGAATATAAATCTTGAATTTGATTTTCGCGTTTTATTGGTTATGTTGCTGTATTATTGATGTCTGGAACATTTTTTGTTTTATTTATACTGACAATATTCATCTTTAATTACAGCTTTGCAAATTCAATTTAAATGTTATCAGATGCGTGATTAATAAAAAGGTGTTTTTTTAATAAAAAAATCGTTCAAATAAATTTTTCAATTGAATGTGGCAAAACATGTATGTCAATTTTAAGATGTTTGATTCATAACACAAATAGTTGAGTAAGACCCTTTCAGCCATATTTCACCTTCTGTAACTTTGAACTTTTGTAACAAACGTAAAACCTAAATCAGTCCACTTCAGTACTTCTGGGTACATTTTATCATATAATAATTTTTCATTTTGCGACATTGTTATTTATATTTGAATGGTCAGCACCCTTACCGATAACTTTATATTGAATTTATCTAAACATAAGGGGATTTGGTTGCTGAACGGTCTAAGTAGTTCTTTCACTGTATAACTACTTTATCAACAGTGTGTGTGTAAAGTCAGATACAGGCTTTTCTGCGAATCTAATCATATCATGGTGAGGCAAAGTAAAATTGCAATTGAATTAACGGTTAGACCAGATTCGATTAAATTCAGAATTTTCGAGAAACAGTATGTGAAAAAAAGTAACTTTCATGTTCATGCTGAAAATTGGTTTTAAACATGTAGGTTGTGAAACATATATTGCAATTTTAATGCGATTTTCTTATCCCAGGCATAGATTACCTTAGCCGTATTTGGCACACCTTTTTGGAATTTTAAGTCCTCAATGCTCTTCAACTTTGTACTTGTTTGGCTTTCTAACTATTTTGATCTGAGCGTCACTGATGAGTCTTATGTAGACGAAACGCGCGTCTGGCGTATCAAATTATAAGCCTAGTAACTTTGATAACTTATTACACTACTGGGTCGATGCCACTGCTGGTCGAAGTTTCGTCCCCGAGGGTATCACCAGCCCAGTAGTCAGCAATTCGGTGTTGACATGAATATCAATTAAATGGTAATTTTTATAAATTTACTGTTTAATATGGCATGGTATTGGTTGCAAAAATTTGATATTTTTCATTTAAATGCAATATTTCTAATTTAATTGGTACATTTCTTCATTTAAATGCAATATTTCTAATTTAATTGGTACATTTCTTCATTTAAATGCAATATTTTTTTATTTGAATGGTATAATTTTTCATTTAAATGCAATATTTTTTATTTAAATGGTATAATTTTTCATTCAAATGGTATAATTTTTCATTCAAATGGTACAATTTTCATTCAAATGCAATAGTTTTTATTCAATTGGTATAAAATGTCATTTGAATGCAATATTTTTTATTCAATTGGTATAGTAGTTTTTTATTTATATGCAATAATTGCATTATGGGAAATTCTTTGACGTCATAAGGTCAAATTTGCAACAACGTTTGTGGTTGGTCGGAAATTGTTTGGATTTCCCCCCTTTCTTTCTAAACATGGGTGACCAAGAATTAAAAAACGCGTCAGAATATCGCCCCTCTAACTAAATCTAACGTTCGTGCGAGTCCTGCACTGGCTGTTAAAATCTTGTGGTCAAAACGTTCGGTCCACTTTTCAAAAACCGTTTCATTGTATATGGATTTATATGCAAGTATATCGGTTTTTTTAAATAGATTAGACACCGTTGGTTTTCCAGTTTGAATGGTTTTACATTACTAATTTTTTGGGGGCCCTTTATAGCTTGCTGTTCGGTTTGAGCCAAGGCTCCGTGTTGAAGACCGTACGTTGACCTTTAATGGTTTACATTTACAAATTATGACTTGGATGGAGAGTTGTCTCATCGGCACTCATACCACATCTTCTTATATCTATATACAACGTAAACCAGACGTTTCTCAGACTGTTTTCTTTTTTTAATAAATCCTTTGCCGCGCGTTGTGTACTGATTGATAACTCAGTCTGGGAGAACAAGATTTATTTCAGTACCAGTTGTAATTAGGTTTGAGCAAACTTCCAGTAATTGCAAATACTCTTATGTCGGTGCTTTGTGTCTATTGTCTTAATGTTAGTTTTTTTTGTGTGTCTCGTACCGATCTTTTGAGTTAATTTGCTGATTTGTGCAGGTTGTTATTTTATTGTACTGTTACACCACTGTCCCAGCTTCGAGATGGGTTGCTCACAAACATGTTGTTGTACTGTTACACCGTTGTCCCAGATCAGGGGGAGGATTGGGATCCCGCTAACAAGTTTAACCCCGCCACATTATGTATGTATGTGCTTGTCCCAAGTCAGGAGCCTGTAATTCAGTGGTTGCCGTTTGTTGCTTTGTTATACATATTTGTGTTTCGTTCATTAATTCGGCCGTTAGTTTTCTCGATTGAATTGTTTTACATTGTCATTTCGGGGCCTTTTATAGCTGACTATGCGGTGTAGGCTTTGCTTATTGTCCGTACGGTGACTTATAGCTGTTGATTTCTGTGTCATTTGATCTCTTGTGGAGAGTTGTCTCATTTGCAATCATACCACATCTTCGTTTTTATATCCACCCTGCCATATTCTTTATTTGCCTGTCCCAGGGATGGTTCCTGTCTCGATATTTGATATTTTGTAAATTGTTTTGTTATGTTTAATTAGGCTGTTAGTTTTTTCGTTTGAATTGTTCACACTTTTCATGTCGGGCCTTTTATAGACGACTTTACAGTATCATGTTTTTGTCATTGTTGAAGGCCTTACGATTGTCTACAAAAAGCATTTGTCTACATGACGGCAAAAAGCTCTACAGAGCTTATGTTTGTAGTATTTCATGTAACCCGACTTAAAATAAATTTTTCATATCTTATCTTATCTTATCTTATCTTATCTCATCTATAATTGCTTACATCCACTTCATATTTGAACTCCGGTGGATAGTTGCCTTATTAGCAATCATATTCCATCTCTTCATTTTTATATTATATACGTGACTTCTAAACTCGTGTTTTCCTGAACAAGCATGAAATAATTTTCACTGGGCGTTAAAATTAGCAACAAACAATCAATCAATTTAAACTTGTGTTAAATAAGAGGAAAACCATTTGATATTTATTTATTTGTTGGGGTGAGGGACAGAAGGATTTCATAAAGGAATATGGTTGCCTGGTAAGAGCTGAAAAATAGGCATGATTAGCGACAGATTGAAATGAATAATAATGCCCTCTCTTCCCTTCCCCATCCTTCATCTATAAACTTAAACTGACCACCACGGAATAGCCCAATAGTGTTAAAAGTAGCGTTAAACACCAATCAATCAAAATCCCTTCCCTAGAATATCAAATAATCGTCCCTTAACTGTTATTGTCCGTGTAGTTCTTATATTTATCCAGCTTATCGTCCTACAGGGATCTCCTACTAAGGCTGTCGTACCAAAAAAACGTTTATAAAACAGCTCACATTCTAATATATCTGCATTCATAAATTTATTAATTTCATTTAGACTAAACGACGCCATGGTTGTTATGTGCCTCTGCCGTCAACCTATCAAAAAAGAAGAGGTGGAAGAGAGCCAGAAGATCTTCCCAATGCAAAAAAAACAAACAGAAATGGACTTCTTCTGGCTCACTTCCGAAGAACAAAAAAAAAAACGCGTCCCATTGATATGTTTTAAAAACGCCTTGAAAATCAATGAAGGATATAAAACTTAATTGAAATAGTTTTTTTTTGGGGGGGGGGGGGGGGGGGGGGGGGGGGTCAAAATTGCTGCAAGTTTTGTTTAATTAACATCGATTTTATATATATCCGTATTGGTCAATCAATTTTTCCCAAATTAAGTTAAGAGGGGGTAGGGGGTCAGCGAAAAAAACTATATGAATTAAGTTTTTTTATCCTACATTATTGAACTTTTGATGTCGTCCCTAATGTGCAAAAAAATAGATAAGGGGCGGGACCAAACCTATAGATAACATAATAAAGAAATGATGAATTATACAGAATACGTTGATTGACTTTTGGTTGCCGTATGTCCAGTGGCAAATATGTCACGCATGTTTAGGACAAATATAATAGAGGTCAAAGGATAAAGAATAGAGTGAAATGGTAAAAACTAAAAGATATAGAATTAATCTTTGATCTGAAACCCCTACCCTCACACACACACCATAACCATTACTGCCAATACTCGCATATATACATCTCTATACAAATATCTAAATTTGAACCTACCCCCCCTCCCTCTAGACACCGAGGTTTTGGATCGGCCCCTGTTAAATGTGTCTAATTATATACATTTTGTACGGGTCTAGATAATAGCTAAACGTACAATCATATAATTTGTTGGATACCTAATTATATTATATAATGTGTCACAAAATAAACTTGTATACCCCCTTCCCAATGCAGTATTGAAAAGTAAATCATTTAAAAATCCTGAAAATAAAATATGTTTTGAAATATGCCCTGCATACTTATCTATGCAAAGACATATAGTAATTATTGAACTACTGTGGGGCTTTAAAAAAAATCTATTTAAGGGATTCGGAGACGAGAACAGTAAAAAAAAGCTCAGCAACGAATCTTAAATGTAAAATGATTTGCAGCATAAGACATGAGAGCACATATTATAGATAGTATTAAATATGAAGTTCACGCCTCATATAGTGAAGTCCTATGTCATAGGACTATTTTTGTAACATTGGTTAGTAACTGGTTCCAATTTATCCTGAATTGTCTTTATTAAAGAATAAGTTCAGGAGTATAACAGCTTATGTCTCTACTTGTGGGTTTCTGGTTCTGCTGTCGTAATTAGGTGATTTTTTTTCTACATGTAGTAAAAAAGAGGGGGCTTAGTCCAAATAATTGTAACGTCCTGGATGCTTTTTATTCTTTTTTCATGTGTGCCTTCCTGCAACGTCTCTGAGGATCAAGAAAAGTAAAAAAATGATATAGCACTTAAGAACGTCATGATTACATGTATCTGGACTTAGAAGGGGGAGGGGGCTAGCTATGTATTTCTTTTTATTTCAATGTGTAGACTGTAGGAGAGTTTCTTCAGAAAAGGTTTTCATTGGAGGTGTTTTTGCCACGCACGCAGGCATCTGTTTCTATCCATGAACAAGTTGTGTGTCAAATTAATTATTATTACTTGTCACTCGCATGTTTTGCTCGTCCTGGCCATTATTGGCATTAACAGCCAGTGCACGAACTCGCACGAACGCCAAATTTAGTTAGAGGGGCGATATTCTGACGTGTTTTTTAATTCTTGGTCACTCAAGTTTAGAAAGAAAGGGGAGAAATCCAAACAATTACCGACCAATCACAAACGTTGTTGCAAATTTGACCTTATGACGTCAAAGAATTTCCCATAATGCAATTATTGCATATAAATAAAAAACTACTATACCAATTGAATAAAAAATATTGCATTCAAATGACATTTTATACCAATTGAATAAAAAATATTGCATTTGAACGAAAATTATACCATTTGAATGAAAAATTATACCATTTGAATGAAAAATTATACCATCTGAATAAAAAATATTGCATTTAAATGAAAAAATATACCATTCAAATAAAAAAATATTGGATTTAAATGAAGAAATATACCAATTAGATAAGAAATATTGCATTTAAATGAAAAATATTAATTTTTTGCAACCAATACCATGCCATAGTTGAAAAATAGTATGAATTATTCGAAAAACTAAGGATTTTCTTATCCCAGGCAAAATTACCTTAGCCGTATTTGGCACAACTTTTATGAATTTTGGGTCCTCAGTGCTCTTCAACTTTGTACTTGTATGGCTTTCTAACTATTTTGATCTGAGCGTCACTGATGAGTCTTATGTAGACAAAACGCGCGTCTGGCGTATAAAATTATAAGCCTAGTACCTTTGATAACTTTTTACACCACTGGGTCGATGCCTAGGCTGGTGGACGTTTCGTCCCCGAGGGTATCACAAGCCCAGTAGTCAGCACCTCGGTGTTGACAATATCAATTAAATGGTCATTTTTATAAATTTACTGTTTAAAATAATTTGAATTATTCGAAAAACTAAGGATTTTCTTATCCCAGGCATAGATTACCTTAGCCGTATTTGGCACAACTTTTTGGAATTTTGGGTCCTCAATGCTCTTCAACTCTGTTCTTGTATTGCGTTCTAACTATTTTGATCTGAGCGTCACTGACGAGTCTTATGTAGACGAAAAGCGCGTTTGACGTATCAAATTATAAGCCTAGTACCTTTGATAACTTTTTACACCACTGGATCGATGCCACTGCTAGTGGACGTTTAGTCCCCGAGTGTATCACCAGCCCAGTAGTCAGCAATTCGGTGTTGACATGAATATCAATTAAATGGTCATTTTTATAAATTTACTGTTTAAAATAGTTTGAATTATTCGAAAAAATAAGGATTTTCTTATCCCAGGCATAGATTACCTTAGCCGTATTTGGCACAATTTTTTGGAATTTTGGGTCCTCAATGCTCTTCAACTTTGTACTTGTTTGGCTTTCTAACTATTTTGATCTGAGCGCCACTGATGAGTCTTATGTAGACAAAACGCGCGTCTGGCGTATCAAATTATAAGCCTAGTACCTTTGATAACTTTTTACACCACTGGATCGATGCCACTGCTAGTGGACGTTTCGTCCCCGAGTGTATCACCAGCCCAGTAGTCAGCAATTCGGTGTTGACATGAATATCAATAAAATGGTCATTTTTATAAATTTACTGTTTAAAATAGTATGAATTATTCGAAAAAATAAGGATTTTCTTATCCCAGGCATAGATTACCTTAGCCGTATGTGGCACAATTTTTTGGAATTTTGGGTCCTCAATGCTCTTCAATTTTGTACTTGTTTGGCTTTCTAACTATTTTGATCTGAGCGCCACTGATGAGTCTTATGTAGACAAAACGCGCGTCTGGCGTATCAAATTATAAGCCTAGTACCTTTGATAACTTTTTACACCACTGGGTCGATGCCACTGCTGGTGGACGTTTTGTCCCCGAGGGTATCACAAGCCCAGTAGTCAGCACCTCGGTGTTGACAATATCAATTAAATGGTCATTTTTATAAATTACTGTTTAAAATAGTATGAATTATTCGAAAAACTAAGGATGTTCTTAACCTAGGCATAGATTACCTTAGCCGTATTTGGCACAACGTTTTGGAATTTTTGGTCCTCAATGCTCTTCAACTTTGTACTCGTTTGGCTTTCTAACTATTTTGATCTGAGCGTCACTGGTGAGTCTTATGTAGACGAAACGCGCGTCTGGCGTATCAAATTATAAGCCTGGTAACTTTGATAACTTTTTACACCACTGGGTCGATGCCACTGAGGGTGGACGTTTCGTCCCCGAGGGTATCACAAGCCCAGTAGTCAGCACTTCAGTGATGACATGAATATCAATTTAATGGTCATTTTTATAAATTTTCTGTTTAAAATAGTATGAATTATTCGAAAAAACTAATGATTTTCTTATCCCAGGCATAGATTACCTTAGCCGTATTTGGCACAACTTTTTGGAATTTTTGGTCCTCAATGCTCTTCAACTTTGTACTTATTTTTTGGCTTTCTAACTATTTTGATCTGAGCGTCACTGATTAGTCTTATGTAGACGAAACGCGCGTCTGGCGTATAAAATTATAAGCCTGGTACCTTTGATAACGTTTTACACCACTGGGTCGATGCCACTGCTGGTGGACGTTTCCTCCACGAGGGTATCACCAGCCCAGTAATCAGCACTTCGGTGTTGACATGAATATCAATTAAATAGTCATTTTTATAAATTTACTGTTTATAATAATATGAATTTTTCGAAAAACTAAGGATTTTCTTATCCCAGGCATAGATTACCTTAGCCGTATTATTGCACAACGTTTTGGAATTTTGGGTCCTCAATACTCTTTAACTTTGTACTTGTTTGGCTTTCTAACTATTTTGATCTGAGCGACACTGATGAGTCTTATGTAGACGAAACGCGCGTTTGGCGTATCAAATTATTAGCCTGGTACCTTTGATAACTTATAACACCACTGGGTAGATGCCACTGCTGGTGGACGTTTCGTCCCCGAGGGTATCACCAGCCCAGTAGTCAGCACTTCGGTGTTGACATGAATATCAATTAAATGATCATTTTTATAAATTTACTGTTTAAAATAGTATGAATTATTCGAAAAACTTAGGATTTTCTTATCCCTGGCATAGATTACCTTAGCCGTATTTGGCACAACTTTTTGGAATTTTGGGTCCTCAATGCTCTCCAACTTTGTACTTGTTTGGCTTTCTAACTATTTTGATCTGAGCGTCACTGATGAGTCTTATGTATACGAAACGCGCGTCTGGCGTATCAAATTATAAGCCTGGTACCTTCGATAACTTTTTACACCACTGGGTCGATTCCACTGATGAGTCTTATGTAGACGAAACGCTCGTCTGGCGTATCAAATTATAAGCCTGGTACCTTTGATAACTTTTTGTAAATATTATAGCATATGCAACTACAATGAAATAATAATTGTTTAGAGAATAATCAAAGGGCCTTTTACGTTATATTTCAAATTACATGTATGTATAAAAAAGTGAAATACCAAAAATACTGAACTCCAAGGAAAAATCAAATCAGAAATTTCCTTATCAAAAGTCAAAATCATTAGCTAAAACACATCAAACGAATGGAAACCAACTGTCATATTCCTGACCTGGTATAGGCATTTCTTTATGTAGAAAATGGTGGAAATAGGTTGCATTTCTGGAAATATAGACAATGCAATTTCTATAGGAACTCCCTTTGGAACTAAAACTATGAAGTTTCGTGAAAAATTATATCCTTGAATAGAAAGTTGATATGCAGTACTATTTTATTTAAAGGTCAAAACATAGGGCTGTGCGGCATATTTTCAACATTTATATGCCCTGAACTTGTTGGATTTGAAACTTATACTAAAATGAGTACTATAATATTGAGAATGGAAATGGGGAATGTGTCAAAGAGACAACAACCCGACCAAAGAGCAGACAACAGCCGAAGGCCACCAATGAGTCCTCAATGCAGCGAGAAACTCCCGCACCCGGAGGTGTTCTTCAGCTGGCCCCTAAACAAAAATATATACTAGTTCAGTGATAATGGACGTTAAACTAAACTCCGAAATATACGCAAGAAACTAAATTAATAAATCATAGAAGACTAACAAAGGCCAGAGGCTCCTGACTTGTGGCAGGAGCAAAATTGCGGCGAGGTTAAACATGTTTTTTGAGATCTCAACCCTCCCCCTATATCTCTAGCTAATGAAAAAACAAACACACAACAATACGCACAATAAAACTCAGTTCAAAAGAAGTCCGAGTCCAATGTCAGAATAGGTACATGTGTAACAAAAGAAACTAAACAAAATGACAATAATACATAAATTGACAAAGGACTACTAGCAGTTACTGACATGCCAGCTCCAGACCTCAGTTAAACTGATTGAAAGATTATGTCTTTATCATATGAATATCAAGTACAATCCCTCCCGTTAGGGGTTTAGTATTATACCATCATAAAGTATATGAGAAGAACATAACCCGTATCATGCCAACAACTGGTTTTAGAATAAATGTGTTTATTTCCGATGCAAAGACCCTATAAGTGAATCAATATTAAAGCCAAAATATGCAATCTTTAATGACCTGACAACAGTATCATAACTATATCCCTTCTTAATAAGTCTGTTTAAAGGTTTTGTTAGCTTTTGAGGTGAATGCCGACATTTTTGTGCTTTGTAAAGAATATTACCATAAAAATTGGATTATAATACCTGAACGTATAAGGTGTCTGCATGTTGAATTATATGTATGAATGATGTCCTTGCACCGATGATAAAATTTAATAAATGTTTTAACTAGTTTGTAATATCAAAAACCCTGGAGTAATAATTTTTCAATAAAACACAAATTCCTCTCGTTAAAATCTAATACGTTGTTACATACACGAGCGAATCTTAAAAAATCAAAAAGTTGAGATATATAAACACCATAAGATGGTGACATGGGAACGTGACCATCTGAAAATGGATATTTAACGATAGGAATATCCCTACCTTGTCTTTTTCCAGATTCCAGAATCCATTTTTCACCGCAATAGCCTGTTTTTGTACTGTTAATTGTCCCAAGTTATGTCTCTATGAGATGAAACATAGAGATCATATCTGGGAACCAGTATGTCAACCAATCAAATTATCTATGAATATTATATATCTCCCCAAAAGAGACGTGGTTTGAGAAACAGCTGTATTTACAAAGTGCAACCTATACAAACATTTATTCAAATAGAAAACTCTAAAAACACTTTTTCTCACAACAATACTTATTTTTCAGAATTATAGCCTAAAAAAAACACTGTATATACTCTTAAGTTTCCTTTTAGGGCACATTTTATACCCCTACCCCTGTTTCAATTTTTTACGAATTTGAAAACAAGACTTTAATTATTGCAAGCTTACCCTATGTGCATGTTTTCTGACATGAACTGTCTAGAACCTGTTTAAAAAGAATCTGATAACAAATTGAAAGCATTTAAGAATACCATTAATGTAATGTTTAGTAGTTAATCATTCCAACATTCAAGATTATAAAAAGTATCCAGTCCTGCCTCTGTCTCCAGTCCACATCTAATGTATGCCTATTTGTCAATGAAAGATTACAATTTCTGCCTCAAATGGTCAGTTTAGAATTCCTGTCACAACAGTATCATCTCTAACCATATATCTAACATAATTTAGCTAATATATGAACTAGAAGTGTTTAAACAAAGCCATATATGCAAAAGTTGTATGTATGGAGATACCAGTCTGGTGTATGAATTCACTAAAAGTTTGTTAGAAATGAGTGCTTACATTTGATTTATGCATAACTTCCAAGCACAGTTATTGTTTTCTATACAAAAGACCTATGAATTAATAAAACCATAGCATTTACAAGTTAAATAATCTGTTTTATGACCCAGGTGGTAGGCATTTTTCTCTGTATTTTGCCCCTGGGGCCTCACGTTTCCCAAATTATTCCTCTGTTTCTAGCAATGGTGAATATTTAGTACATATTTAGGATAGAACAACACTATTGTAAGTTTTATTGAGTCTTTTTGTAATTCCAGCTTATACGCTTTTATGCCGCGGTCACACAAAAAAAAAACACATTTAGGTGTTACGGCTTACTTTTGTGTTATCGACAGGACAGAAACACTCCACCAATAATACTAAGGAAGGAGCAATGAGTTTCAATGACTGCAAAGAGTAAATATAAGCACTTCTAAACAATTTAGATTTCAAATATGCATATATTATGAATTTATTTTGAATTCAGGACTTTAAGTAAACCGTGCATACAGTAAACTGTGATTTTATGAGTCATCATATTAAAGTCCCAGGATTTTCTCAATCTTCATGAAATATTTAAAAAAAAACTTTATATTTGAATTAATTTCTTTAAAATCTCTGAGATAAAAAAGACTTTGTGAAATTCTGTATATTCTCTTTTTTTAACCTATATAGGTTGCATTTCTGTAAATATAGACAATGCAATTTCCCATAGGAACTCCCCTTGGGGCTAAAACTGACACTTTTGCTATGAAGTTTCTTGAAAAATTATATTCTAGAATAGAAAGTTGATATGCACTACTATTTTATGAAAAGGTCAAAACATAGGGTTGTGCGACATATTTTCAACATTTATATGCCCTGAACTTGTTAGAGTTTAAACTTATACTAAAATTGTGTACTATCCCTATCTTTTCTTTTTCCAGACTTCAGAATTAATTTTTTACTGCAATATTATGTTTTTATACTTGTTACAGTCCCAAGTTATGCCTCTATGAGATGAAACATAGAGATCATATCTGGGAACCAGTATGTCAACAAATCAAATTATCTATGAATATTATATATCTTCCCAAAAGAGGCGTGGTTTGAGAAACAGCTGTATTTACAAAGTGCAACCTTTAACCTGGTTTTATAGCTAACTAAAACTCCAACTTGTATAACAGTCAGTCGCGTAACTAGGGTAAGAAATAGTTACGTCTGACGTATTCTTCCATTTCTGATGTCAACAGTATCGTACACAAGTATTGTCTCTTCAGTTTTCTATGGTGTTTGGCTTTTTGTCGTTTTTTTAATTGTTAATTATTTGTTTGTTAATTGTTTTATTTTTATATATTACATTTACTGTAACAGTTATCATTATTATTATTATTATGACGTTGGGCACGATGTTGGTATTTTGCTAAAGATTAGCCCGAAAATAAATTCGTAGACTGGTCAGCGCGATAAAAATATATTGAATTTTGGTTGAATTGAGTTTGATAGGCTTGCAAATAAAAAAAAAACATAGGAACCGAAATTTAAAATACCAAAAATTATAAAGTACTATATATTCCATGGTTCTTACGATTTAATTGTTTTTAAATAAACGAATCCGAAGGACGAGTTTGTTTAAATATGTTAATGAGTAAGACACTGGTATATATAATTTGTAATATAAATATAATGATTGACAGCTTGTACTAAAATTAGAAACTGATCACGGCAAGTCTTTTATCCAATGAGATGAAAGCTCGCGCAAGTCAGTTTTGCGCCCCGTGTATGAGCATATAATGCTTGAATGATATTACAAATGCAAGTGGATGTGTCAATTTTAACAACTGCAATTTTCTTTTTTTTTTCAGAAATTTTTTTAATTTTTATTTTATTTAGAACTGAAAGAAGAAACTAATTTGCATTTTTTCCAAACTCAAGGGAATTTACAATTCCTACTTTTACTGAAAAAAAGGTTTCTTGAGATGTGGTACAAAGGATTTATTGCTTTTTTTCATAAAATGAAAACAAAAAATTTTCATGACCTTTTACGTTTTTCAGTTTCCTAAATATTTTAAGGGCGAACATCTTTTCAAAAATGCGGTGGAGCTTCAGCCATGGAATAACATGAAAATGAATATGTTGTACCATAGCTAAGCTCCGCCTTCTTTCCTTTAAATTCTAGTTGAGCTGCATATCTAATTATCAAAGTATGGTACAACATCAAATTGCTGATAATATACCATGGTTTTCCCTAAACACACTTTTAAGCAAATTATTTCATTAAAACATCAAAAGAAAAATGCTATTTATATTACAAAACTAAGTTATCCCATTTTTGCGCCAAAAACTTAATGTCCACAATTTCTGTGCAAAAGATTAGCGTTCGTGACTTTCATATTGTTACTTTCTACGCTCATCGTAATACTTGACAAGAATATTGCTTTCGTTATGGTTATTTGAATGTTAAAGCAAAAATCAATATCACTGAAACCGTAAACTGGAAAGTGTCATGTTCGAAAATGGTCAGATAAATGTCCAACATAAGCAAGTTAATTTGAGCATATAATTATCGGGTCGTGCATTTATATCGTGAAATCGGAAAAGCTGAGAGGAAAAATGCTCGACACGATATGAAGCTCACTCGACAAAAAGCTTCATAATGTGACTCGCAGCTGATATATTACGATTGTAACTGACAATCGGAACCTAGCATCAATATCTTGCGCAACGCAACGAAAACCATAATTATGTTCGTCATTTTATATCAACATCAAACAGTTTCATTTGCTTTCTTTAATTCGCACACATAGATGAAGTACCGGGGGAGTGGTGGTGGTGGTGGGGGGGTGATTGGGTGGAGTCATTCCATATTAAAATCGTCAGGCAATTATTTTGGTCATTTATTTAGATTTCAATAATTGCATAAATGGCATAATATACAGTTATTTAATATGTAACTATGCAATAGATCAAAATATATTTCTCGAGGTATGAAGATCAGCTCATTGTTCTATTGCCCGAAGCCAACGGCTGAGGGCAATAGAACAATGAGCTGATCTTCATACTGAGGGAAATATATTTTGATCTATTGCACTGTTACACATTCAATAACTGTTTTATTACCTAATACATACTGAGTCAGTTCTAACAAATTCTTAGAAATAAAACACATGAAAGTAACAACTGTATTAATTATAATGTGTAAGGAGCATACATGTACAACCAATACTTTAGAAATTCAATAAAACGAACATGAAATCAGAGTAATTTAAATAACAAGAAACCATTAAAGTCAACATATTAAATAAACGATCTAAACAATAAACCCAAGAACGTTTAAAAGACCCAATTTGATTGGAAAACATGAATGCCTTTAAACTAATCAGATTTCAGAATAAGAGGTCATAACAGGTCAGTGCAATAGACTGCACACAGGTGCAATAGAACGATAATTTCCAGTGCAATAGACCATGGTACAAAAAATGGCAGAAAAATAGCAAATAATATAGAAATATTAATAAAACAGTAAAATACTCTTTACTAGGTAATAATCAATAAATATAACCCAGTTTATTATCATTTTTAAAGTATTTTAAAAAAAATAACCATAAAGGCAAATAGTTATTTAAAGTTACTGCATATAGACTTAAACTCCTTAGAGAATTAATATACTGTAGTATATAAGACTGGAAGATATTACATGTGTATGTTGTTTTTCGTTCAAGAAGGTCCGTCATACATTACTTGGCATCTCTTAATCTTCTCTATGTTTGAAATGAAAATTACGGGGAAATATGTTTTTTTTTCAAATACTTCTTTATTATGATAATTCAATATTTATATTTATTCGATTTCTGTTCAAAGGAAATAATCTTTCGTAGATAGTATAAAATATACATTTGCTGATGCGCGTAATAATCTCTAACAAACACTCCGTTGGTCATAGTGCTTTAAAAATGTTTAGTTGTCTAGCAGTATTCATAAAATCTAAAACAAGATATAATTTATAATCAGAATTTATTAAATATTGATAGATTATTCATTATATTGGACATTTACTTGTGCACATTTACACTGACATATTTCATTTCTTCTTATCTCTTACCAACAAACATGCCTTTGTGTATGTAATGCTGATCAATCATTTTGTTATCTGAAACTACAAACATTCTACAAAAAATGACATAGTGTTTACCTTTATTTCTTAATAGATAAATTGACACATTGAACCTTTTTATCTGATCACCTGCGCCTGATAGTTCAGGGGCCTGTTTATCGAAGCAGTCTTAGGATTAGGACGTGTCCCAAGACCAACTTAGGACATATCTTAGTCCTAAGTGGGTTTATCAAACATGTCGTAACTTAGGAAAATCCTAGCAATTGTCCTAACTTTAAGATGGTCTTCGGATGGTCCTAACTTTAGGATATATTTAGGATGGTTATTTTATAAACAAATATGGCATGTATTGGTTGCATTTACTTAAGGGACCTACCATTTGATTTTTTTGACGGGGTGGGGGCTAGGATGAAAAATGTTGTTCTGCCTTTTTTGTTGTTGTAATCTCTGTCCTTCCTTTTTATTTTTCATTCTATTTGGCCCTGCCTTTTTTTATTAATTTATCCTGACTTTTTTTTACATACATGTAAATTGTCATCCTGCTTATTTTTGCAAAGTTCTTCATCCTGCATTTTTTTACTCCCAAACTCCTGCCCTGCCTTTATTTTATTAGTTTATCCTGACTTTTTTTACATAAATTGTCATCTTGCTTTTTTTTGGCAAAGTTGCTCATCCTGCCTTTTGTTTTACTCCAAACTCCTGTCCTGCATTTTTTTCAAATTTAATTATAGTCCTCCCCCCCATAAAAATCAAATGGTAGTTCCCTTAATGCATATTAAATCCCTATCCCTCTGACATTTGACAATTTACCAAAAAGCAAAGTGGTACTCTTGTCCACGTCGTCCAGGAGAGTCTGTAGTTTTGCATCGGTAGACTTCGAATTTCGTCTCTTATATTCACACGTATCATCGCATGTTATTTTCAGTAATAAAATAGTTGAAGTACTCAGTATTTATATGAAAGATGCACGAGATTTGCCTTTGAACTTTTAAGTATGAAACCGTGACACTTCGAATTCAGCTCACTCAAAGCATATAATGATTTTACCGATTATATATTTTATTTTAACTATTTACAATTCGTTTGTTTCAATTCTTATATAAAACGTAGTTATATTTTTTGTCTTATGTTTTGCTTTATGAGTTTAAATGTACAATTATAATATAAAAAGTATTTATCACCTTTAAATAGAAACTAATAATTATTTTCTAATTATTTATCTTTTTTTTAAATTATAGTTATTATTTAAATTTGATACAATATTTTCAATTTTTCATTTTTAATTTGTTATTTTCTTTTACGTCAATACTTAGGACAGCGGTTAGGACATCCTAGCTAAGATAATCCTAAGATAGCTTCGATGTACATGCTGAGACATGTCGTACGTCGGTCCTAACTTTATCATAATTTCTGTCCTAAGACATTCTTAGGACCGATCTTAGGACAGTTTCGATAAAACAGGCCCCAGATGTATCGGATTAAAATTAGGCATATTTGCATGACATATAAAGATTCTTACATTGATCATGCTGATACCAGTGGATTATTGGATTTATTCAATCGAGGTAGTTAAATTATCATTACTAAAGTTCGAGCCTCGGCGAGGACTTTGAAATTTATAAATAAATTTTCATTTTATGTTGAACGAAAATCCCCTTCGAGTGCATTCCGCTTTCCACGAAGCTGTCAATTTAATTAACATATGTTAGCATATTTTGGTTTATCCAGTATGCTGATAAAGGTTATGACCCTTAAATTCATCGAATCATTTTCTGAGATCACCGACAACCACACGTCGATTATTTTTTTTTTTATACAATGGGTTCAAAAAGAGTTAAATTTCCATAGAATTAGAGAAATGAATTTAAATACAAAAATCACATTTTTTAAATCTGGAAATGAATAATAGTTATTGTGAATTTGTCAGGTTGTAAATCGCGTTGGCTGACAGATTACTTATTATTTGTTGTATTTTCAATGTCTTAATGGTTGACTTTTAAGCGACATGTAGGCAAGCTTTTCTCGGCCTCCATTTTCCTGTTCAATTGATCAGTCTACTGGTTCCTTAAACGTCAATTGTATATCCTATGCAGTTATATTAGTATGGAATATCTCATTCCCAGCTACCTTATTTGAACCAACACCCCATCATTTATGGTCTCTTGAGTTCCACAATTTTTAAGTCTACTTGTCACAGTTTGTGATCGGATCAATTGAAGGGGAACCAATTAAGAGATTTTAATTATATATTTGATATTTCATTTCCATTGAGATGAATTGTTCAAGCCCTGCAATAATATGCTACGTCTACTGACTTTTCATTGATAACATTTTAAAGTGTGTGATAAGATCAGTCCAAAGGGACCAACTTATGGAAAGGCATGACATTTTGCGGAGGCAGCTTCATTCCCATTGACCCAACTCATTCCATTGGAGATTATTTTGAACTGTCATTATTTGGGTGATTTAAATACTGTAGTATTGTCATTTAAATTTCCACTATGTCATTATACTTTTCAAATTTGAATAGAAGGTGTTCTGTATTCTTTTTACAAAAACAAAATTGCCATTCAAGCAGATACTTCTAAAAATATGGCACCGCCATGTTGCGCATGTAAGTAAAAATCAATAAGTCACATTCTATGAAAAGAGGACGGGATTGTTGTTCGGACAGTTGGAACATATACATCGACAAACTCGTGTTAGCGTCAGACAATTTTTTGAAGAGATGATTTCAACTTTACCACTTGAAACTCTTGGATAAATAGCTTCCTTCTAAGCAGCAAGGAAATCTTGATGGGAAATGTACGCTATAGAATATTGTATGCACTGGGAGATGTATATTCAATATAAAGGCGCTGCTTGAATGTTGCTAAAGAGGAATAGAAATCTCACAATTGGGAAGCTGGAACCATCTCTATCGTCAAGTTTTGTTCTCAACCGACCCTCGTTATCAATTTCGTGATATATGTCAATATATTAGGAAGACTTACATGTAATTTGTTTAATCCTGTATTTCAGGTTCAATAGGAGAGATGCGTTTAACATAGTCACCAAACTTTTAGTTTGAACTATACAGTGAGATGACATCATTTATATAGCGGAACGTGAAGTTAAAGGATAATACTATCTTCGTTTTATTCTTCTAAAGAAGCTGCTGCATGCATCAATATATTATCTAAACGTAATGAAGTACTTTGAAGAATCATTCTGTAAAACACATATTAAAGTATCACTGTTTTGGTATCATACTGATATTGTCACTTTCAATTACTTAAAATTTGATTATCAAGAGAATTGACAAAGCGGTATTTCATTTATAAATACACCTTATATAAGAATGCTGGATTTTGATTGGTTGGTAGCCAGTGTATTTTTCGCATATTCTAACCTTTTTTTCTCATTTCAAACGAATTTGCATGTTTTTCACCACTGCCGGTGAATTGTCTTTGCCGTGGTGTTTGCCATTTTGGATATTCCTTTTTTACCCTAGTAGGCTTCTTCTCGCCAAAATCATTAGGATATGACGTTACATCAAGACAGCGCTAACGCGTATAAGTACATGTAAAATTCCCGCGGTATTATGATAGTCTCTACTTATCCTCAAAATTATGCATAAACATGTTTATGGGTAACAGCTGACTAGTAAAAAATATTTCCTTTCACCAGTACAGAGAGTTTCAATCAAAATCTATTCGGTGTAATTAAACAGATATATCATGTTATTGAGGAGTATTTGCGAAAAATACCAGTCTTGGGACCAAATTTCCCTTGCCTAGCGGCTCGGGAAATTTAACAGTCCTTCGACTGGTATTTTTCGCAAATACCTCTCCATAACATGATATATCTGTTCAGTAGTAAATAGATAAAAATCAGCAGTTCTTTGTTTCAGATAATTCGGTGGGCGTCGACTATAACATTTATTTTGTTATTTAAAAAATTAAAACCTAAAAATAAAACAAAAAACAACAAAAAAACAACCAAAAATATATACATTTGAATAATACAATTAAGATAAAACTATGTACATTTCATAACCAAAAAATTAAGTGTAGATAATATAGATCAGAGCATATTATGGTGTCTTCTCTTAAATAAAGGCAACAGTAGTATACCGCTGTTCGAAAGTCATAAATCGGTTGAGACAAAAACAAATCCCGGTTACAAACTAAAACCGATAAAAACACATCAATTATAAGAGGAAAACAACGAAACAACAGAAACTCCGAAGTGAACAAAAACAAATGACAATGCAACACACACAGAAACGAACTAAAAGATAACAACTGCCATTTTCCTGACTTGGTACATGACATTTTAAGGAAAAAAAATGGGTTGACCATGGTTTTATGGCTAGCCAAGCCTCGCACTTTTATGGCAATGTAAGATATAACATTAAAATGACACTCTCTATCGCCTAACATGACACAATATGATTCTCCTATATTACCGTACGTGGATTTCGTGAATATTTATTACTACCTTAAGTTGTTTGTATTTGCCTAAATGAGTATGGACTGCTATGTCTGTTTCTATTGTTTAGTTCGATCAGAAGATGAAATGAAAAAATTGTAATGATTTCACTAATTTTTTTGGTATAAAAAAAATGTCTGTATCTCGTTGAATGTTGTATTTCGAGTTATTTCTAGCTAAGGTCTGTCAGTTACTGAGCTAGTGTTGTGAGAAGGGTACATGTGAAGCGTGCTGCTCTTTTATGTGGTTTTTCAACTTATGAAATTTGTTGTTTTTGCCATTGATTCCAAAATGCATGAGCAATACTCTTATTTTGGTCTGGAGTGTTACCTTTGCTTTTGCTTTTGATTTCAGATTGTTGATTTGTTCGTCCCATTTTAAATGTGAATAAAGACTTTGGCCAAAATAGTTTGTAGAATTTTTTTTCTATACTAACCATGTTTATTATAAGAAGAGTCTAAAGTATTTTGGGTTTATGTTGCACTGAGAATATTACATTTGTCAGGGTTAAAGTGTATGAACTGTTCCTGTCCCATCTGTTGGACGCATTTAAGTCAGTCTTTGTTGCTTCTATTTTCCAATGCTTGTTTCAAAGAAACAGCCACATTGACCTGTATGTGACTTTTTATAGTTTTGGCATTTTTAAAATCAGTTATCATTTTTTTTTAAATTTGTGTTATTGTTGACGATTCATTTTTGTACATTAAACAAACTTTTCCCGAACAAACCATGCAGTTCATGCCTATTTCTCAGTTTTTACTGTATCCAAATAATTGTAATGGTATGCATAAAATTTGGTTATATTTGATCCAACTTTTGATAATAGACGACATAAAAAGTGGTTGCCAAATAAACGTTTTATTATTATTGCAATTCATAGACATATTAGATCATTAGTATTTCTTACCTTTTTATACCGTACTGAATATCAAAATAGTGTAATCTGTTGTTTTTTAGATAACTTCCTAAGCGACTAAATTCTACAAACCAGTAAGAGGGGATATCAGGGGAAATTTGCTGACTAATTTAACACCATTAAATTTATAACACAGAAACTATACAAAATAAATGTTTAATTAGAAAATTGTCTGACTGTCGTTTCTTCTTGCAAGGTTCATAATCATATACTCTTTAAGAAAATATACTCTGCTAGTTTATTTATTTTGTTTTCCTTACGTAGTATATGCTTTAATATAGGTTATCATATGCGTTTGTTAAAACCTGGCAGTAAGTGTCTGTTCGTGGTGAGGTTTACATTAGTACGTAAGTATTTTACAGTTTTTAAAACGTTATAATTTTTACTTTACTAAGTTTTGTTAAATTACGTTCAAGACTTTCATTATGTTTTTTTTTTTATCAGCAATATTTTTTTTTGAGTTTATGATAAATTTATGTAATCACACTGTTTCCAATGTTTAATGTGTTGTCGTTTATATTGACACGGTATGTTTTAATAATAAATAGTCCAACAATTTGTAAAATTTAGTGAATGTACGGAGCCCCGGTAGGGACATGCAAAGAAATAAAAATTAAATTGTGCGCTCAAAATAATATATTGTGCGCACAACTAAGATATATTGTGCGCACACAATACTATATTGTGCGTACAATTTAAATATATTGTGCGAACAACTTAAATATATTGTGCGCACAATTTACATATATTGTGCGCACAATTTAGATATTTTGTGCGCACAACTTAAATATATTGTGCGCACAATATACATTTATTGTGCGCACAACTTAAATATATTGTGCGCACAAATTAAATATATTGTACGCAAAACTTAAATATATTGTGTGCACAAATTAAATATATTGTGTGCTGAAATTCATTGAGCTTACACATGGTACAGGGCTTTAATGTCTCCTTTTCAAAGTGGCAGAATGGAGAAATGCATAAGGGTTTCTTTTGAAATGGGGCTAGATTACATGGAAACACTCGAATTTTTAGCAAAAAATATTACTGCATTGTTTCTTATTGACACCTGAAACGAATACTGAAGAAGCTACGTTGATTTCGTCTGAAACTTGGTTTACCATTAGATGCGTTTGAAGCTGCCACTTTGTATCGGTGTTTATTGGAACGATTTGAAAAAGACTTGGTATTAGAGCGAGGTCACTTTCGAACTTATGTATAGACCTCAATAATATGGTTCTAGATATAAGAAGATGTGGTATGAGTGCCAATGAGACAACTCTCCATCCAAGTCAAAATTTATAAAAGTAAACCATTTTAGGTCACAGTACGGTCTTCAACACGGAGCCTTGGCTCACACCGAACAGTAAGCCCCAAAGGGCCCCAAAAAATTACTAGTGTAAAACCATTCAAACGGGAAAACCAACGGTCCAATCTATTTAAAAAACGAGAAACAAGAAACACTAATGAACCACATCAACAAACGACAACTACTGAACATCAGATTCCTGACTTAGGACAGGTGCAAACAAATGCAGCGGGTTTAAACGTTTTAATGGTACCAAACCTTCACCCTTTTTCTGAAACAATAGTGTAACATCACAACATAGAAAGACACACTATAAAATATCAACTGAAATAGCTTAACTCAATCAAAGGACATATTAACACCATTGAACATACACTGAACAATTAAATGTGACCTATGACACAATGTAAATACAAAATAAATAAACTAAGGAAAGAATAATAAAAGTAACATGTTATATCGGTAAGAAATGTTAAACAATTAAAGAAAAACAATATGCTCGAACAAAAATACCATCCATTTGCAATAAATTTAAACACAGGTAAATGAAAATAATTTTGTTGTTAGGTATACCTGTACAGTACCAATAGAGAAAGGAAATATTTTTACAAAATAAATAATTTTGAATACAAAATAAATAAACTAAGGGAAGAATAATAAAAGTAACATGTTATATCGGTAAGAAATGTTAAACAATTAAAGAAAAACAATATGCTCGAACAAAAATGCCATCCATATGCAATAACTTTAAACACAGGTAAATGAAAATAATTTTGTTGTTAGGTATACGTGTACAGTACCAATAGAGAAAGGAAATATTATTACAAAATAAATAATTTTGATGTTCATAGTACGAAGTGAAAATTTATAGTTATACCAAACACTTATCAAAGCTGGTATATAGACCAGATATAACCCTGAATAACATTAAATAACAAAAAAGCAATACAATTAGTATCAACAGGTCAAATAAACAAGAAAGTACGATTTGAGAGTACTCGCAGTTACTGACAGCTAGTTAAAAGTCAAAACAATTAATAATAAAAAATCATGCATCAGAGACTGAAATTAACTAAAACACATCCCAGGGATTTAGTATTTTAACGTCATGGATAGTTAAAGAAGACATGACTAGTGCAATGCCAAAATTAAATGTATCGACAGACAGTATAGGATAGTTAGGAGTTTAACCTCTTTATAGATCTAAACGAACGTGGGTGTGTCTTTATACATCCCACTTGAAAAAAATACAAATTTAGTTATGTTTTAATTTGCTGATGACAAAATCGATATTAGTGCCAATGTAAACTATATTCAAAGATCTAATTACAACATTGGTAAGATAACCTTTACTAATAAGCCTGTTTAAAGGTTCGATGAGTTTACACGGATCACATAGTGATTTCCGCGCTTTAAGTACAATATTACCGTAAAATTTAGGATGTGAAATACCGTTTTTAATCAGTTTTCTACAAGTACAGCCAAATTTACTAATCAAATCTTTGTATCTATGAAAGAACTTAGCAAAAGTTTTACGTAATTTATGGTAACGAAATCCTTGATTTAATAATTGACCAGTGATGCATTGATTACGTTCGTTAAAATCTATGACATCACTACACACACGGGCATAACGAACGAGTTGGGATATATATACACCGTATGATGGAGCCAAAGGAACATCGCCGTCTAAAAAAGGAAAATTAACAATAGGGAATGAAAAATCGTCTCTTTTGTCGTAAATTTTCGTATGGAGTTTTCCTTTAGAGATTGAAATGTCCAAATCCAGAAAAGGACAACTACTGCTGTTTATGTTAGATTTAGTTAAAGTAAGTTCTATTGGGTAAATTTCGGTAGTATATTTAGAGAACTCTGGATTATTTAACGAAAAAATATCATCTAGATAACGGAAGGTATTGTTGAATGTATCAACCAAATGTAACAATGACGTGTCATTACTGAGTTTGGTCATAAACTGAGATTCATAGCAATACAGGAATAAATCTGCTATTAAAGGGGCGCAGTTAGTGCCCATAGGAACACTACCTATTTAAAATTTTAAAACTACTATTTGTACTTATGCATTATTTTGTTTATGTTGATTGATACAAGACTGTCATGCTGCTCAATTCACGACTTTTATTTTGTTATGCCTCGTCAACGATACAAGATGGTCATTATATCCAAAAGTCTTTGCGTCTGTCCATCCGTCCGTCTCTTTTTAGGATACATGTTTTGGTCATAGTAGTTTATGATTAAGTTGTAGTGTTCTCAACTTAAATAAATTATGTGGTTTCTCTGAAGATATCATTGTAAAGTGTACAGTAAGTCAAATCGACATAAAACTAAGTACACGCGTACACGTTCTTTATTAAAGATTACTATGTTTGATCATAATTAAGTGCGGTTTTGACCCGACATTTACTGTTCGTTATTGAAATTCACCATGACGTTGTGATCTAAAAAAGGCAAAACTGAGTACATATTTAAATCAGATGTAATATAAGTGCCAGTGAGACAGATCGCCATCCAAGTTATAATGTATTAAAAGTTAATAATTATAGGTTAAAGTACTGTCTTTATCATGGAGCGTTGGCTGACATCAAAGTTCAAACTATAAAAGGCCCCAAAATGACTATAACAAAACGAAAAACACCTTGGAACTACACCAACAAACGACAATCACCGAACAACAATCTCCTGATATAAAACAGTATGCTTATTATGATATAAATTTTTAAAGAGTTGTGTACAAATGTTTCCGGTCAAGTCATAGTTTCGTTCTGATTACATTTGTAATACAAAGAGGACAATGATAGGTCACAAGTATCTATTTTGGATCGAGTTCATTATAAAATTTGACAGAATGTTGTTCGTATACATCATAAAACTGAAATGTTTCAAAGCAATTTAGGAATAGTCAATGAAAATGTATACCTCAGTGGAATATTTTAAAAACAACCGAAACAATTATGATTCATTTTTTCTAAATATGGTCCGTTTTGGTGTATCATTTATTCAACTACTTATGGCGCGATTGATCGCGATCGGTGCGATTGCCAATGAGACTACATATCCACCATATCTCATACAAAAAAACAATCAACGAAAGCTAATTTAACAGACTGGTATCGATGCAAACCTTGAATTACAGACTCCTGACTAGAAACAGGCAAACATAAAATGTCATAGTTTAAACATGTTTATGAACAAGCAATCATCCACAAAACTGGGACCAAGCTGAAACAACACAAAACAGAATAACTTGTGAAAATAGTTGAAAATGGATGTATTCATCAAATGAAGAAAAGACACAATACTTATTATAAAAAAAACACAAAGTATCGCTGTTCGGGTACTAGAAGCTCACGTTCCTTGGTCTAGGATATCAAGCAATACACATCCAATTGACTTCTCATATATAAATCTGCATAGATATACTAAAAAACAAGAGTGGACAAACTGAAACGTCTTGTCTGTTCTTGTATTCATAATTGAATTTATGTTGAAAGTGAAAAAGGGACGCTTAAACCCCAAACATTACATCAAATTACCATTAGGTTTTATGTTCAATGTAAATGATGTCAGAGTGAGATAAACCCTTTCAGACAGCCATGTAGGCCATACAATCTTTGCGAACAACAAATTTAGTAAACCAATAACTAAAAGTATCTCAGAAACAAACCTTTTACGACATACGCACCTTATATTTGTTTTATACATAAAGTACATGTACAGTTGTACTACTAGTATACCTTTTACTATCGTTTCTGAAAAAAAACAGACCAAATCTGAGATATTTAACATTGACCAATAAACCATGAAAATAAGGTCAAGGTCAGATGATACCGACCAGACAAATATAGATACCTCCATAAACCAAATATAGTTCACTCGTTCCTTACAGTATTTAAAAAACAGAACTAACAAGAATCAAATAACATGGACAAATGAACCATGAAAATAATATCAAGGTCAGATGATTACTGCCAGATAGACAATTACAACATACAAACATTCCATACACAAAATACACAACTAAATTCTTTTAGTATTAGGAAAATATACCAAAACACAAAAAGTTAACTTTGTCGGACCACTGAACCACTGAACCATGAAAATGATGTTAAGGTCAGATGACACCTGCCAGCTGGACATGTAGACATTAAATTCGTTCCATACAGTGAAAACTGTTACTTACTTTAGGCGTACAGTATATTAATTTGGTGCGCATAGTATATCATGTTGTGTGCACAATATATTATGTTGTGCGCACAATATATTTAAACTATGCGCACAATATATTATGTTGAGTGCACGAAACATTTAAATTGTGCGCACAATATATTATTTTGTGCGCACAATATGTTATTTAGTGCGCACAATATATTTTTTTTTCTTTGTGTGTCCCTAGTGGGGCTCCGTACTTTAAGGATATCGTCCCTTTTTTATGATAAAAATCCCATAACTCGGAAACGTAAATCCAAAATTCATTAAAATCAAATGGGAGCTTACAACAATAGATATAAACAATTTACCAAAGTTTCATGAAAACTGCTGAAAGCATTTTTGAGTTATTGTTCGAAAACTGGAAAATCCCCCCTTTCTAATGAATAAAACCCCATAACTTGTAAACGTTAAATCTCAAATTTAAAAAAAATTGAAAGGTAGCTTGTGTTAATATACATAAACAATTCCTCAAAGTTTCTTGCAAATTGGTGAAAGTGTTTTTGTGTAATTGTCTGAAAACTGGAAAATCCCCCTTTTTGTAATGAATAAAACCCCAAATCTCAGAAACATTAAATCTAAAATTTATAAGAAACGAAAGGGAACTCAAGTTAATAGATATAAACAAAGTTTCATTCAAATTGGTTAAAGCGTTTTTGAGTGACGGACAGACGAACGGATGGACAACGGTATACAAAAATACATCCCGTAAACGGGCGTATAAAAAAAATTGACAAAAGAAGTTGAAAATATAAATTTGATGTGTGTAAGTGATATTGCTCGATAAATGTTTTGTATACATGTATGTTGAGGTAAAGGAATTGTAAACTTAGCAACCAAGATTGCATTGTTACACAGGCATGTTTTCTGCACATTCCCCATTTCCATTCTCAATTTTAATTAACTATAAAGGGCAATAACTGCTTAAGGGATCAATTGACAATTTTAGTCATGTTAACTTATTTGTAGATCTTTCTTTTTTGAACGATTTTGCTGTTTACAGTTTATCTCTATCTTTAATAATATTCAAGATAATAACCAAAAACGGCAAAATGTTCTTAACTTACCAATTCAGTGTCACTTATCCAACAACGGGTTGTCCGATTCGTCAGCTGAAATTTCAGGGCAGATATATATCTAAACCTGATGAACATTCTTATCCCCATGTGTTATTTGCTCTAAATGCTTTAGTTTCAGAGATATAAGCCAAAACTGCATATTACCCGGCCGGCCCCTATGTTCTATTTTAGCCATGTCGGTCATGTTGGTTGTCAGGCAAGGTCATCGGACTCGATTTTTAACAAGGTATTCTAATGATGAATATGGCCAAGCTTTGTTGAATTTGTCTGTGTGCTTTCGAAGGAGAAGATTTTTGTGAAAGATGTAAAAAATTTACGAAAAAATCTAAAAAATTGACTATAAAGGGCAATGACTACTTAAGGGGTCAATTGACAATTTTGATGATGTTGCCTTATTTGTAGATCTTATTTTGCTGAACATTATTGCTGTTAACAGTTTATCTCTTTCTATAATAATATTCAAGCTAATAACCAAAAACTGCAAAAAATCCTTAAAATTACTTATTAAAGAGCAGCAACCCAACAACATGTTGTCTGATTCGTCTGAAAATTGTTGGGCAGATATATCTAAATCTGATGATTTTTGTTATTCCATGTTGTTTTTGCTCTAAATGCCTTAGTTTCAGAGATATAAGCCAAAAACTGCATTTTACACCGTGTTCTATTTTTAGCCATGTTGGTTGTTAGGCGGTAAATTAGATATCCAAATGATGATTGCGGCCAAGTTTGGTTAACTTTATCCCGGTTGTTTTAGAGGAGAACATTTTTGTAAAAGTTAACGGACGACGACGGACGACGGACGCCAAGTGATGAAAAAAAAATAACAAAAATGAACAGTTAGAACAAAAACAATTACAAAAGAAGGAATATTTAATAGCGATAAAAATGCCGAATTGGAATTTGATCTCTTATCCTAATTCAGTTGATAAAAAAAATGTGTTTAGTTGTATTAATTTTTATACAATACTTTATTTATGAACCATTATATTCAATTATTTCAGGTCTACACCAAAATATATAATATATTTAACAGCACAGAATGACTACGGTGAAGCCATTCGAAAAGGTAAGACTATAGCATGTATGATTTGATGACAACATTACATATTTTACCTCGAAGCGTAGTAGTATGACGTCCATTATCACTGAACTAGTATACATATTTGTTTAGGGGCCAGCTGAAGGACGCCTCCGGGTGCGGGAGTTTCTCGCTGCATTGAAGACCCATTCGTGGCCTTCCGCTGCTGTCTGCTCTATGGTCGGGTTGTTGTCTCTTTGACACATTCCCCATTTCCATTCTTAATTTTATTGTTGTGCTAATGCAGCGTAAAGCAAACAGCGATCTATGAATTAATGGGAAATTGAAACTGGTACAAGTTAAATACATATCTCGAAGTAGTGTTAAACGAAACATTCATGTAAATTGTCAACCCAATGAATCTAATTTCAATTGTAGTTTAAAATCTATTCGAACTGTTATTATTCGTGAATGGTTTTAATATTTTGGCATTGCATAAGGTCAGCAGTGATATTAAGGCACTTTACCAAGAAACATGCAAAAAAATGCATGTTTCATGGAAGTGTATATCATAAGAAAATGGCAAAAATTCAGGAAAACAGAGATCGTAGAATAAAACATTAAGACCTATATTTAATCTTGCATGGGTTTTTCGTATCGAAAGTGTAAGTAGTTACGTGACCAGAGTCGCCACTGAAGGTCGTATATTACATTTTCAACTCAAAAGTACAGCGTGTTAAAGGAACCTTTGAATGTGAAACAAAGTATCAATAAATTCGTTTGAATGTATATTTTCTAAAAAAATGCTATCCAAAGATCGAACTATACTGAATATTCGCGTATAATTACAGCTTTTTGCCACCATAGGCTGTTCCCACGTATCGACAAACCTAAAGTGCGTAAACGTTATTTTCTGAAAATTAAATATATTAGCAGAGGTATTGATTTCATCAACTTATCTAGTATATTAAATGAATCTACCGTTCAAAACTTTATACCTCCCTATTTTGATAACACAGAACCTATAATTTCATACACATACAAACACCCCAGGAGAAGTTTAATCTTTATCTATACGTCGGTAACACAGACGTCAATGTAGAAAATAATACTTCTTTAACTTGAAACTGTGAATCGTCGAAGTTTAGATATGTTCCCTATGGCCATGTTATTACGGGGGACCTCAATATCGTCCAGGACAAAGAGGTTAAAAACTTTTTTAAAAAAGGACCAACATATCGTCCTCCATCTAAAAAGATTGGAAACAGTGTCGTCAGGTCACCAAACTTTAAGATGCTCTTTCCTCGTTTTGTAAAAATTGGTGTAAACGGGAAAAATCTGATAAAAAATTTCTTGATTCTTATTTAAATAAATGTATGAATGTTGTAAATAATAGAATATCAGATTTTTGAAATAATTAAGAAGTAAATAATAGAGTACACAATACGCCTATTTCCAGAATAAGAAATAAACTTCAAGAACTTTCAAAGCGATTAGCGTTTGTACCGGCCGACAAAGCAGCCAACAATGTGGTGGTGGTATGCCGTAAATACTACACGGACGTTCTTAAGAATGAAATTTTAAATTCATCTACTTTCAAGTCCATGCGCTCCGCAGAGAGTCATATAGTAAACAAACAGATCACAACCACATCACAGCCTAAGGCTTCTTCTGAACATTTGAAGGTCCCTAATATGCATTGGTTACCTAAACTACACAAAAACCCAGTAAAATATCGTTTCATCTCGGCCTCTAGTAAGTGTCTATAACTAATCTTTCAGTGCTTTTAACAAGTTCCTTAACTATTATCAAAGAGCTTATCATAAACTTTTGTAATAAAATATATGAAAATAGTGGAATTAACTATTTTTGGAGTGAAAAAAAATCTTTGGATGTTTTTGATAAAGTACGTGCTTTTGATGGTCCTTTTGATTATGTTGACAGTTTTGACTTTTCTATTCTTTAGACACTACACTTCTACACAATCTTATCAAACAAAAGTTTTCCTATTTAATTAAATGGTCGTTTGGTAAATCTGAATGCAAATATATTTGCTGCAAGGTTGTATGTATTCCTATGGGCACTAATTACGCCCCTTTGATAGCAGACTTGTTTTTGTACTGTTATGAATCACAGTTCATGACCAAACTCAGTAAAGACCCGTCTAAATTGCTTTTAATTGTTAAATTCAACAACACTTACCGTTATCTTGATGATATTTTTTCGTTAAATAATCAAGAATTTTCTCAATATACTGCAGAAATTTACCCAAAGGAACTTACTTTAAATAAATCAAATTTAAACGGTAATAACTGTTCTTTCCTAGATTTAGATATTTCGGTTTTAAACAGGAAACTCCACACTAAAATTTACGACAAAAGGGACGATTTTTCGTTCCCTATTGTTAATTTTCCCTTTTTGGATGGTGATGTTCCTTAGGCACCATCTTACGGTATTTATATTTCACAACTCGTTCGCTATGCCCGTGTCTGTCGTGACGTTTTTGATTTTAACGAACGTAGTCTATGTATTACTGGTAGGTTCGGTAAGGTCCTAAAATGGCCCCCTTTTTTAGCGTAAAATTCAAGTTTGAATTTATTGACCAATATCACAATAAATTATAGCTAATACAGTGACTAGATAGGAAACAATCCATTTTGTTGAAAATTTACGTTCCTGCGTTTTATTATGACGTCACAAGTTGTACTCATGTTGATTTTCCACGAAAAAATCAATGAAAATGGGTAAATATCCATTGATTATGGGTAAGTTTCCATTGATTATTGGACAGGAAACATAGAGCGCATATGTCGACAACAAAGATCCTTTAAAATAATGTTTTTGAAGACATTTCACATGTCTTATTTGAATATTTAGCCTGTCGACGCCTGAGCTCTATGTTTCCTGGTCTAAATTTGGTTGAAATCCAGCTGATTTTGCCAAATTTCACCAAAATCTCTTATCTTGACCTTTTTGGGATGTAAAAATCAACGTGTTAGAGTTAAACTTTGACAAAAATAGTTCTATTTAACTTTCTCACATGTCTTTAAGTCAACTTAAAACATTTTTTGTCTTGTAACATTGGACTTTATAATCGGGGCCAAATATGCCCTTACCGAACTTACTCCAGACCTTATTAAGCCAAGGATTTCGTTACCACAAATTACTTAAAACCTTTACTAAATTCTTCCATAGATATACAGATTTAGTTTTGAAGTTTGGTTGTACCTGTAGAAAACTTATTTCAAACGGGACAGCACATCCTCATTTTTACGGAAATGTTGTTTACCGTGCCCGGGAATTTAGAAACGATCCTGGTAAACTTATCGATCCTATAAATAAACTTATTCTAAAAGGTTACCAATTCAACACTGTAATTAGATCATTGAATGTTGTTTTTATTGGTACTAATATTGATTTTGTTATCAGTAAATTAAAAGCAAACTAAATATTATTGTTATATACATATACACATTCATAGATCTACAATCTGTCGATACATGTATCTTGGCATTGCACAAGGTCATGTTTTTCTCTGACTGTTTATGACGTCTTTACACTAAATCCATTGGATGTTGGATGTGTACTGATTGATAATTTAGACTTAGATGCATGCTTTTTTTTTATTAGTTGTTAGTGGCTTTGAACTAGCTGTCAGTAACTGCGAGTACTCTCAGATCTGTACTTAGTGCCTTTTTGTTGTTGGGATATACAAGTATCCGGCCACGTCCACTTGTATTTTTATTTTTATCCATCTGAGTAAAGCCTTTTTCAACTGATTTTTATAGTTCATTCTTATGTTGTACTGTTTCATCACTGTCCCAGGTTAGGGGAGGATTTGGATCCCGCTAACATGTTTAACCCCGCCACATTCTGTATGTATGTGCCTGTCCCAAGTCAGGAGCCTGTAATTCAGTGGTTGTCGTTTGTTTATGTGTTACATATTTGTTTTTCGTTCATTTTTGTACATACATTAGGCCGTTAGTTTTCTCGTTTGAATTGTTTTACATTGTCATTTCGGGTCCTTTTATAGCTGATTATGCGGTATGGGCTTTGCTCATTGTTGAAGGCCGTACGGTGACCTATAGTTGTTAACTTCTGTCTCATTTTGGTCTCTTGTGGAGAGTTATCTCAAAGGCAACCATATCTTCTTTTTTATATATACTGTTTTACGGTATAATTAATAAACGGTAAATCATTTTTAAAAGTAAACAATTTTTAATTGCGGTGACCCAGCAAATAGGGTGGACATCCTGAAGAATAAGATAATAAAGAAAACAACACCCATCAATTACCGCATGGTAAGATTTTAATGTGGTCTACATGTAAATTCGATGAAAAATGTGATTATTTTACGAATTCACCATTGGATACCATAGTATTTCATTGAATTGAAAACATATGCCAGTGTTTGGATAGCAGTACTAGTATTCTATTAAAAGTGATATCAGTCGTTTTAAATCATGTCCAATCAAGTAAATCCATCTTCAGTAACACACTGGACTTTTTAATCTTTGAATCGTGTACCGTTTAATATTGTTTACGTTCATTATCCTTGGAGCATTTGCGGACAACACTCAATTCCGGAAAAGTATAAATACCGCGTATTTTAAACGACGGACTTCATGTACTGTTTTATTTGTATTAACTTATATTGGAGATATACTTTTTCATTTATTCATTAAATATAATTATATATTTGCAACTTTCATCACTGTAAGAAAATAAAACAATAATTTGTTAAAACAACAGTATTTTCCAAGATTTGCTTATAGATCATCCTCAGTGAAGTGTAACTGTGCACGATTACAAGCCTCACTTTCAATTTTGCTACAGGAGAGGACACATCGCCTACCTCCAAGGTAAATATAATTTTATTTCTTATGATCGGAACATGATGTGTTCCCCTTATTTAGGACTTGATTAGTCCTCGTTTATGATGTAATTTTTCTTAAGGCTTTGATGAAGTCTTAGTTATATTTAGCCTGATTGGCACTTGAGATTGGCATTTCTTTGTTTGGCTGTCACTTGTGGTCATTTTTATTTAAAATGTAGGCTTTTATTTTTGAATACCGTTATATTCTCTACTAGTTACTAGTTACTATATTATCTCTATAATATAGTTGGGATTATTATGTTCCTTAGAGGACGCTTTTCTAATTTTCTGGTGACTATATTGCTATCCCTTTTGTTTCAGATGCCACCTGCCACGGTCCTAAAAAGGAGGCATGATTTGAAGTCGGTTAATAATATGGGTCTGAAACTCCTTAAGAAGTTTAAGGATATTAGAATTCCCCCCAGAACAGAGCTAGGGAGAGTAAAGTCTCTAGTTCGTACAGAGGACTTATTAGTCGATGACTGCAAACGTCATTTCACGAGTATTACTGGGGAGGATGCAGCGCAGATACTAGAGCTTGCGGCTGCACCTGTTAACGGGGATAACTTGAAGAAACTCCTACATGTAACGGTCATCCTAGCTAATGAGATAGGGCAACCGATGGGGGAGGACCTGCGTCATGTAGAAAACGAGGTAAATATATATATTTTATCTAGAGTTTAGTAGAAACCTTCTTCGATAGTACGACCTTGTAGAGCGTCTCCGGTTAGTGACCTCCTTTATCAGCTAAACATTTGCTTACACGTGAAGCCGCACCCCCTTTAGATTTATCTGTTGTTTTCGTTCTACAGTTATGTACGTGACTGTGCATAAAATAAAACAGATGTAATTTCGATGTTTTTTTCAAGGTTACACTCCCGGTTTTGTTTTTCATGTTTTAACATTTATGACTTCCTAAGGTTTATTATGATTAAACACGCTGAATACATTTTTAAATGAAAATGATAGTAATTAATGTTTGAATGGGACATTAAATACAGATTACAATTGATTGTAGGATTCGGGCGATGAAGACCCTCCTCCTAAGAAGAAAAAGAAGAATCATGATATTCTGTAAAGAGTATCAGATCTAGAAAAGTCAAGAGAAGATAACGTTAAAGAGTTGAAAGATAAGGTGAGGAGTTTAGCTTTACATCCAAACCCCAGCGAGCCTCTAATTCTCCTTAGTCTTGACGAGTTGGCAAAAAAGGCCAGAAGGCAAAACGACGATGATGCAGAAACATTCGATGAATTAGCGCGACAAGCGCAGAGACATCAGGGGTCGATAAATGTTGCCACTCTAACGTTGAATGTTCTCGGGGGGAAAGCTTCTGATTTAGTGGGAAAAGCAATGGCAAAATATCTCAAGGAGAAGGAAGCGGAACAAAAGATCACAGAGAATAAAGCTAATCATATGGAAAAAATGGAAACCACTTCTCCCTTGGCTAATGCTTACCCCCCTGCAACCTGTAGGCCTAACTATTTCATGCCTCATATGCCCACTGGATGGCAGCAGGAAATGTTTCCCTTTAGTGCTAGTATGTACCATAATCAAGGCCCTAGAAGATTTAGACCAAGAAATAGCCAGTGGAGGCCAAGAAGAAATTGTTTCTTCTGCAATACGAATGATTACGTTGTGAAGGATTGTGAGAAGATGAAAATAGCTAAGGGAAAATAATTGTATCGAGTTTTGTATCTAGTATGTAACATTTTTTATATCTAGTTTTTCATTAATTAGTGCTTTAAATCATAATTTGCAGTCTTTTAAGATTAGTATATTTTTGCATAAAATTTTGCCTATGCATTTTTTATAATTTTATTTTCAAGCCAGCAACTCTGTCCGGGGACACTGATTCCCTAGTGATCTTTAGACCACGTGGACTGCAGGTGCTAAGCTTGTCCCTTTTCTCTTTACCTAAGTTGGTTGCTTCAATTATATTTGTATACCTTGCATTTTGGTATAGAAATTTATTCTGTATTCCAGGATGTGAATACACAGAATTCTGGTTTTCCGCACCTTTCTACTCCGGAATGGGAGTGATAGAGTGTAAATAAGACAATATTACTCTTATCTGTTAAAGTCATTTATTTCATTCTTTTTACATTTTATTTTTGTATCATATTTATCAGTAGTGTGTAATGTATACGATTTCATAGAAGTCATAGCCTTTTAGCATGTGTTAGTTAGAGTCGAATTTTATTATGTATTAATAGGTTGGTGCATTTTTGGTGCATATTTGGTGACAAATTAGGTCAGATAAACAAGTAGAATTTAGGTCAAATTCTTGGTGCATAGTTGGTGCATTTTTGGTGGCAATGTGTATATAAGGTTCAGATTTTTGTTATTCTAGGTACATCTTGGCAGATCACTGATAGATTCGGAATTACTATTATTTCTTAATATTTTGTCCGCTCAGTATTGGAAACTGTTGCGTGGTTTTTTTTTGTCCGCTCAGTATTGGACACTGATGCGTGGTTTTTGTCCGCACAGTATTGGACACTGTTGCGTGGTTTTTTCCGCATAGTATTGGACACTATGCATGGTTTTTTATGTGTGCACAGTATTGGACACTGTTGCTTATTTTTATACGGAATGTAATGAAATCCGTTTGTGAAACCGTGTGAAAGTGATGTACCAATGAATCTTTGAACTATGCATTTTTGTAAACTGTATATAATGTAAATAATTTCCTGGAATGGAATTTTAATAAATCATAGATTAGTGAATTTACTTGTATATTTCTTTAACAACAAGACTACACATTATTGGATTATTTGTTTTTAATTATCCGTTATTTGAATGTACCCGGCCTGACCTGAAAGTTTTATGTTACTCGACCGCCATGGCATTTTTGGTGTCAGAAGTGGGATCCAAAAAAAATGAGTTGAGAAAAAAATTGTGACTTTGAATATTTCAAAATATGGATAACTTTATAGTGTTTCATTTGGATGTATGTGAATATTCCTGAACTGTAAGTGTTTTATCAGATCATTTTGTTACTGTATTCTAAGTATATAATTATTGGACGCAAATGGAAAAAGTGAAATCTGTGATAGTTAAATGTGTTTCTAAGGAAGATTTAAACGAAATAAATTTAAGTGATTAAAGTTGATGATTATTCCGATATATCAGAGGATGAATTTGACTTTGATGAGATTTCAAACCAATCTACTTCTAAAAATGTGTCTTGTGTTGATGTTTATGATGTGACCTCAGAAGAACAAGAACTAAATTTTGATCTGGACTCAATTGTGTCAGCAGGGGATTTCAGTGTTACAACATGTAAAACTCCAGAGGAACTTTCTGAAGATGAGTTAACCGGTTTACAATATGATTTAGGACTTATTGCGGAAGAGTTGGAGTCTGAAACTCCTCTTGATACAAACTGTATTGTTGTTAGTGACAGTGAAGAAGATGACATTTCTCCGGAAGCAACAGTGGTTGACACAACCACAACTACGGTGATTTTGACTCTGATAAGGAAGGATATAATATACAGTGATGGGAGTATGGAGACAACCAGAAACAGCACTGTCTCCTATTCAACAGGAGTAGATCCAGAAACAATAGACTTTGAACAATTGGCAATGACTGTAATAGATGCAATTCCGAACCATTTTAAGAAACAGAACTCTCGTTATACCAGTTTTAACACTTTATAAACATTACCGTGATTTAGCAGAGAAAATAACATTTGTTGCTGACAATTCATTTAATGGTTTACTTGATAATTTTCTTATCGGAATTATTTTTCATATAACTTGTTTTGATATAAGTAAGTACATTCAATGCTTGTTTTTGTTGTTAAATTGTCAGTATGCTGACCTTAAGGAACTTTATATTTGTTTTATTACCCTATTGAAATGTATTGCGATAATTTCATGTGGTCAATTAAATCTCCATGTTTATAGAAATTTATGTGTTTCACATCTGCTTTGTGGTTATAAATAAACTTATGACTGAGGACAGTCATCATTAAGAGGGGAAGGAATGATAGAGTGTAAATAAGACAATATTACTCTTATCTGTTAAAGTCATTTATTTCATTCTTTTTACATTTTATTTTTGTATCATATTTATCAGTAGTGTGTAATGTACACGATTTCATAGAAGTCATAGCCTTTTAGCATGTGTTAGTTAGAGTCGAATTTTATTATGTATTAATAGGTTGGTGCATTTTTGGTGCATATTTGGTGGCAAATTAGGTCAGATAAACAAGTAGAATTTAGGTCTAATTCTTGGTGCATAGTTGGTGCATTTTTGGTGGCAATGTGTATATAAGGTTCAGATTTTTGTTATTCTAGGTACATCTTGGCAGATCACTAATAGATTCGGAATTACTATTATTTCTTAATAGTTTGTCCGCACGGTATTGGACACTGTTGCGTTGTTTTTGTCCGCTCAGTATTGGAAACTGTTGCGTGGTTTTTTTTTGTCCGCTCAGTATTGGACACTGATGCGTGGTTTTTGTCCGCACAGTATTGGACACTGTTGCGTGGTTTTGTCCGCATAGTATTGGACACTATGCATGGTTTTTATACGGAATGTAATGAAATCCGTTTGTGAAACCGTGTGAAAGTGATGTACCAATGAATCTTTGAACTATGCATTTTTGTAAACTGTATATAATGTAAATAATTTCCTGGAATGGAATTTAAATAAATCATAGATTAGGGAATTTACTTGTATATTTCTTTAACAACAAGACTACACATTATTGGATTATTTGTTTTTAATTATCCGTTATTTGAATGTACCCGGCCTGACCTGAAAGTTTTATGTTACTCGACCGCCATGGCAGGAGAAAAAGGTTCAGTTTGATCCTCGTAGTGCCTTGCAACATATAAGGAAGCACCCAACATGGGTAACGTTGGATGAGGACAAGCCGGCAAATGCAGTTCACCATATTACGTTTGATATTTTGAATTCATATATTGTTCACGATATAAAAAAAAAATCCTATTCGAGATCCTGACAGTTTTGTATCAGGTGGAATTAATCAAAATAGCGATGAATGGTTGAAACATTTCGGCGACGATCTTCCGATACAAATAAAAGGTTGGGTAACCAATGGTGTAGACGTAAACGATTTCTTTAAACCTTTTAAAGGCAATTTTAAAGGCAAATCTTATGAAGGAAAGATACCACCAAAAGCTTATTTTCAAAACTCTTCTTCATGCCGATTAATTATACCTTTTATTGAAAAAAAGATTACGGAAAGGTTAAAATCAGGTGCGATACGACGGAAAGCTGGGAGAATGTGTGTTGCCTCGTATAATCATGCCTTTAACAATAGAGCCAAGTAAACCTCGACTCTGTCACGATGAACGCTTTCTTAACCTTTGGATCAAAGATCCGTTTCAATTAGAAAATTTAAAACATGTACCCCGAATGGTTTTCAGTTTGGTGGCTGGGTTTGTTTTTTGTTTTTGTTTTTTCGTTTACAGTACTCCCTTTCGGCTGGAAAGTTTCCGCTTTTATTTATCAATCAATTGGTATGCAAGTTACGTCATTCCTCAGGAAGCTTGATATCTTGACTTTACAATACATTGATGATCGGCTGATTAATTGCATCGTCAGCGTGAAGATTTTGCAACGGTTTGCAGGTAAGTGTGTGTCAATAAACCTAGCTATACTGGCAGCAAGAAAATTTGCACAAAGGTCAACGCAGCTATTCCAAGCGGCATTAAAAATTCACATGATGTAAACATTAGTGGTGACCTGAAAAGGGAGATCGAACACTGAAATTTTTTAGATAATTGGAAGGGCGTAACGCCTTGGAGACTCGAATTACACAAGCAGCTGACTATTGCAACAGATGCTAAATTCATTATACAAATATGGGGTTTCAGTTATTACGGGGAAAAAACAGGGTTTGCAGTTTGGGGATTTTTGGGGAAATGATGACGAGCGTCCTATTCACCTGAAAGAGGCAGATGCCATTATCAAAGCAATTAAATCTTTAGGTTCCATCGTGTGCAATCATCGTTTAGATATCTTAACGGATAATAAATCAGTTATTGCCGTATGGGAAAAGCAGGGAGGTAGAGACAAATTATTTAATGACATCATGAAGGATTTATTTATGCTGGTGTGCGAAAATAATATCGATCTTCGCTTACAGTACATTCCATCTTCTCTCAATGAGGCGGATGCCCCCTTTCGATCAATCTCTTTAGTTGATTCGAAACTTAGCTTAGAAAGCTGGTCCATACTAGAAAGTACTTACGGACCACATACTGTTGATCTAATGTCACTACATAGTAGTGAGTAGAGTTAATCGCCTATTATTGAGAAATTTTGTTTGTTTATGATTTACATATATTTTTATAGATTACATGTGTATGATTTTAGTTTCATTTACTTAACAGATATAGAATTTTGTAATAAAGATGTATTATTTTCTAGTGATATGTTTTATCTCTATAATTATGAATAATGGATAACTCTTTGACGTAACACACGTTGTACCGTACTAATTTTATTTTTATTTTTTAGCTAGTAAGTTTTGGGAATATGTTATTCAGTATAAGGCCACTAATGAACTAATCCACCTCTTTTTCATAACTGTTATTTTTATTGCTGTCAGTGGTTGTAAAGCTATCAAATGATTCTATTGATTAACCACATAGTACTGCCCACATGTTCTTATCTTGTATCAGTCAGACACGTGCATTTGTTTATAAAACTAATTATCATCAAAACTCATCAACACTGCAAGATATGTTAATAATTTTTTCTTCTGTGGTTTTTGAATATTAAGAAGTAACAAAAACAGCCGAAAATGAAATTTTGATAAAATTTAGTTGCTTTTGTATTGTGCTACCTTAAGTACCTCTAATTGTTTTATTGAATAGCACTTGTTATCCATTTATGCTTATTTCATCCCAATACTTGATCAGGATTGTTGAGTGCATTTCATTACCTTCACTTGGGGTATGTTGACATCCTCAGTGAAGTGTAACTGTGCACGATTACAAGCCTAACTTTCAATTTTGCTACAGGATATAGACCATTGGACCTTATCCAAGGAAGTTATTTGGATATTAGTGTAGCCTAGTACCTTTATATCTAAGACATTTTCCCCGCCCCACCCACCCGAAGTTCTCTTAGAGTAATGGAATGCTCTTTACAATCCATTTATGCTTATTTCATCCCAGTACTTGATCAGGATTGTTGAGTGCATTTCATTACCTTCACTTGGGGTATGTTGACATCATCATGCAGTGGCGGATCCAGAACTTTTCATAAGGGGCGCAAACTGACTGGCTTAAAAAGGAAGGGGTGCGCTCCAGTCATGCATCAGTGATTCCCTATTTAATCAACAATATTTTTTCCCACAAAAGGGGGAGGGGGAGGGGCCCGGATCCACCTTTATATATGAGATGTGCATATTTTTTTTTTATTGTAATGTCATGAATTAAATTAAGGTTTACTGAAGATAAATTTATGAGAAAAATTGTAAAAATTGATTCATGAATCCCCTCCTTTGATTCGAGCCTGTGATTGCAAACATCAGTGTAAAAATGTAATTTGACTGCCAAATAGTAGTCCATCTCAGATGGCATCGATTAGGGAACGCGACCATTTAACTTTAAGGGGGTTATCATGTTTTTTTTTTCTAAAAACAATATTTTGATTCCCAATTTGATAAAAAAAAATATTCTGGTCAAGCAGATGAGAAAAAAAATCATTCTGAACCCATATTTTTCCCCAACCTTAAAGTGATAAATATTGAAAAAAATAATTTGACGGATAGCGTTGAAAAACTAAATGCATAAATGCAAAGCGCATAAAAAAATTCTGACTCTGGAGATACAAGATGCTAATCTATTGAATGCTTCCTTTCAAAAATACAAAGAAATAAATGAGGAATGTGTTCATGGGACACATATGATGCCCCCGCTTGCATACTCATATAACGTTGTAAAGGGACATAACTGAAGACCGGTAAAAGTTAGGCTGTCCAAATTCATACTTTATCTGAGTTATATGGTAATAAGTATTGTGTATAAGTTTCATAACATTTGGTTGTGGCAAACTTGAATTAGAGAACAGAAACCAAAATTTCAGCATTTTTTCCATTTGTTAACAGGCATAACTCTAAAACGGTAAAAGTGACACCACAAAAATTCAAACTTGATCTGTATTTTGTGGAAGTAAGCATTGTGTATAAGTTTCATAATGTTTGCACGAGAGTTACTAAAGTTAAAGTGACGAAACTAAAATTTGGCTGGACAGACAGTCAAGGGTAATACTTACTTAATGTTGCCTAGGTCAGGGCATACAAAAACACCCACAAATATTTGCAACTCATGTGTCCAAAGTAATTGGTATGTTTTTAGGGAACAACTGTGACACCGTTAAAGTCCACAATTCCTCTAAAGTCTACAACACCGCTAAAGCATTCAGTGTCTGTTAGGCTCCACAGCAGCCAAAACGGTCCGTAAATCTCCAAAATATACTTTAAACCATAATGTTCTTGTTTGAAATCAAAATAATGATAAGGAATTCCACACAAGCATTTTGTGGTGTTAAACAGATTTCGATCAATCATTGGTTTGCATGTTTGTTTGGTTTTCAAAAATGAAAATGTATTTGTTTCAGAATGCGTTGAAGATGAATTGAATAAATTATACGCGGATGCGGTTCTGTATTGTGTCTTACCCATGATGAGTACAAGTATAAAATATTTTATTTCAACAATGCTACATGTATAATATGTTCCAGACTATATGAGTATTTGGACCGTACGCGTATGGTCGGACCGTACGAGTATACTTATACGGTCCGGACCGTACGCGTACGGTCCAAATACTCATACGGTCGGACTGTATGAGTATACTCGTACGGTCTAGTACGAGCTCGACCATACACGTGTATTTGGACCATATGGGTTGATTTTAGACAAGCATTTGTTAAAATCTTAAACTAGTATTGTTACAATTACACGAATAAAGTGAATAAGCGATCCTGCAATCAATTGAATAAGGAACATTAGATTTTTTACATTTACATGTTTTGTTCATGCATATTCCTTTCCATTTGCATTTTTTGAATATTCTAAAAACTTTTCTTCCTTCATTATGTTTACTTTCCATACAAAGTAAATTCAATTTCAGCGAGCGTTATTCAATTTCATGTATTACTGACATGCTAAATACAGGAGATACTTTTAGTTTTTATTTCAATTGCAATTGAACTTTTTGTATTAATCTCAGATTTCAGTTATGTTGATCTGTTATGTACATTTGTATCTAGTACACCAATTTCTTAAAATAAGCCAGACCGTACGCGTACAGTATTTTGAAAAAAGTACGCATACGGTCCAGACCGTACACGTACGGTCCAAATACTCATATGGTCTGGAACATATATGTTGTATGTCACTGTAAAACAATTTGAAGATTCAAATTTGATCAAAGTTCTGATTTCAAGCCATATACATAAATAACGTTTACCTATCTATTCTATCTAGTATCTATACTGATATTTTTACTTATTTGTTCTGTTTTACTATCCAGCTATTTTTCGACTTTTATATCGGTAAACTATAAAAAAAAATAGCTGGAGGGGAGCGCAGGATACATTATTATGACCACATGTACATGTGCTTATGTTTAGTAACAATTTAATTAAATCTAGCAAAATCGATTAAAATTTCAAATTTCTAGTACATGCTCATGTTTTTAAACAGCAACATAAAAAAAAAACCAAAGACGTTAGGCACGATATTGGTGTCACTTTTGGTAACGTCGTATGTTAAAGGTTTTTTCATAAAAAAAATATTAAGGGACTATGTCATGTACGATTCTAATCAAAATTGGTATTAATAGAAGCAGAAATCTCATAGGTTTATTTGTTTATTTGGTAATATATTTATTGTGAAGCGTTAACTATCAATTTCTGATGATATAAATACAAAGATTATTTTTATGCCCCACCTACGATAGTAGAGGGGCATAATTTTTTCTGGTTTGTGCATCCGTTTTTCCTTCCGTCCGTCCGTCCGTCCGTCCGTTCGTCGGTCCGTCCGTCCGTCTGTCCCGCTTCAGGTTAAAGTTTTTGTTCCAAGGTAGTTTTTGATGAAGTTGGAAGTCCAATCAACTTGAAAATTAGTACACATGTTACTCTGTACCTATGATATGATCTTCCTAATCTAAATGCCAAATAAGATTTTTGACTCCAGTTTTATGGTCCACTGAACATAGAAAATAATAGTGCGAGTCGGGCATCCGTGTACTATGGACACATTCTTGTTTATCCTAAAATTTGATTTGCATCAGGAGAAAAACAAAAATAACCGAAGAAAATTATGACAAATATACAAATATATATTCAGACAATTATGCGTCTTTCAAAACATTGTGAAAATCCAACTGTAAATGCCGTCAAATGTAGCTGTGTATAAATTTTTTATGAATTTTCCATTCACTGACCGATTTATTTGTGTGTTGAGAAATCCAGAACTAATAAATGTATATGAGCATTGGAAGTTGTGGATATAGAATAAAGGCAATAGTAACGTTCATCTTGCATTGATCCTGAACACCAACAATTGTGGAAATCATATAGTCATAATGATAGATAAAATGTACGCTCAGCAAACCAGGCCTCTGAAACTATTTAACTTATAGAAAAAATATGTGGTATGATTGCCGATGAGACAATTCTCTACCAAAGAATTTAACAACTATTATAGATCACCGTACGGCCTTCAACAATGAGCAAAATCGATACCGCACAGTAAGCTATAAAAGGCCCCGAAATAAAAAAAAAATGGTTTAACAATTCAAACGAGAAAAGTAACGGCCTGATATAATTACATAACAATAAACGGGAAAATAGTATGATATACATCAACAAACAACAGCCAACGAGTTACAGACTCCTAACTTGGGACAGGCACATACAGAATGTGGCGAAGTTAAACACTTTGCTGACTCCAAACCCTTCCCTAACATAGAACAGTGTCGAAACAGTACAACACATACACTGTTGCGCCAAAGTTTGCGTTAATTCATTATAAGTAAAAACCTTATCAATATTCTATTAGTTGATACTAATGTTATACAAGTATGTTGCAAGTAATATTTAAATTTTCACTTTGGTCTCCGGAAGAGTGGTGTAAATATGTAATACATTTGTTGTTAAGTTGCTGTCTCATTGAAATGTACTTAAATCAGGTTTTATTGCATATTATATTGAAAAGAGGAACACATTTCAACGAAGGGAAATAAAAAATATATTATAAATTCATATTTTATGTATTCTTTTAATTAAATAGATACGTTTTAAAAACACCATAACGCAAACATACGTTGCCTATAATATAGTAAACGTCAAATTAGCGATGCTGTGACATTTTGGTAGACCACCATGCGATCGCTTTATTTTTGATGATTTGTAAATTACTTTTTACTTTATAGTTTATATATATCAAAATGTTCCTTTTTCAAAGGAATGTGACATTATGGTGATGTTTTTCGAAAAACTTATCTGGTTTTTACTCTTTTTGAAGATTTGTAACAACTTGTCCTTAATGATTCAAAGAAAAAAATGAAGACGCTTTCATTGTGACATTTTGGTAGACATCCATTCAACGCATCGATATTCGATGCTAATCGGTAAAAATATAACTTAAAGCATAGAATATTTTCTTTTTTATTTGGAATTTATCATACTGGCCTCATTTCTCCGTTCTGAGATGCATAACACATAATGTCTGTTGTTTTCCATAACAAGCACCGGAATTACTAACGTAAAACGTTGGTTAAAAGTTTTGTGACAGGAGACCTTTGGGGATTCATATACTCGGTCCGGAAACTGCATTATTTCCGTTTTACACTCATGTCATCCCTAAGCCCTAACGTTCCTCTTCCAATTGGCCTGTTTGATTCACTGATCGGATCATCATAGTACAAAGATCAAATTAATGAAACAAAATCTTCTACCGATACTGAACTTTTTTCATTTATCAAACTGATAAAAAAAAATAACTACCAAGAACAAAAGCCCGTGCTTTGTAATGTACTAACGGGATAAACAAATAGAGAATTGATTTTTTTAATAATAAAAAAAAAATGTGTGGACTTTAACGGTGTTTTTTTGTGGACTTTAGCGGTACTTGTTATTGTGGACTTAACGGCGTTTTCTTGTGGACTTTAGCGGAGGTCATTTTGTGGACTTTAGCGGAAAGTTTGTGGACTTAAACGGCGTTGTGGACTTTGAGGAAATTTGTTGTGGACTTTATCGGTGTTGTGGACTTTAGAGGAATTGTGGACTTCAACGGTGCCACAAACAACATTAACCTTTACTAAGATTATGAAAAACTACCAGGCACATATAAACATTTATAAAAAATTACTACATTTTAAAAACCATTTGACAAAAAATTAACGCACATATTTGTATGTTTTATTGTAAAGTCCAACATTGTCTGAGTTTTGTTTTTTATTATATGGCAACACAGAATCCATTCAAGTATAGTTCGAATAGCCCCATGATTTAGGAAATTTTAGCGCCTGATATTTGTTTTAATATAAAAACAATACAAATTGTATGTGGTTTGATTACCACACTCGGAGACCAAATAAAGTAGATGTTTGCAACTATAAGTCATTGTATATCACATACTTGTATAAATTTATCCATTTTCAATATTCTTCAAAGGATTTATGTAGTAACAACCCTTTCTTCCATTTATTAGATTAAAATACTGGAATCAGAATGTCTTTACGCAAATTGTACTTTTCGACACAAAGTATGTAAAAGTTCTGTTAATTTATCGCTGCAATACAGGGAAATTATGTGAGATAAAATCAAACAAGCCAAATTGTATTACATTCATGTGTAGGATTACTGAAAAAACAAAAGTATACTATCTTGTTTATTTACACTGTATCATAAATCGTACTATCACCTATCAACATGATCAATGTTTGTTACAGAAGCCTTTTAGGGCCATGCTAATTTACTTTTTACAATTTGATATAACAAATTAATTATTTGATATAACAAATTGATAATTTGATATAACAGATTATTAATTTGATATAACAGATTATTAATTTGATATAAAAAATTATTTATTCGATATAACAGATTATCAATTTGATATAAACAGATTATGATTATTTGATATAACAATATTACAAAAAAGGAAATTTGATATGTCAAATTACTTATGCATAGATTGGGTTTTCCTCCCTTCTCTATTTGACATAACGGATTATATAAGTAAAACGTTAAAACTGTTTATAGATATAGACCTAAATATGTTTTGCATTGCTCATGATCTGAAATCCTCAACCTATATATAATACAACGTTATTAAGCTGTTTAGATTATACACGGGTGATGTGTTCAACAGAAATTAAAAGTCTACAATCATTCAATACCTCGCGCATGTTTCTTTATTTTTAATAAAAATTTCCAAATCAAAGATATACATGGAAGCAACAAATGAAGGCCTTAAAAGGCTTCCGTATTACACAATTTGTTATATCAAATTGATAATTTGTTACATCAAATTGATAATTTGTTATATCAAATTGATAATTTGTTATATCAAATTGAAAATCTGTTATATCAAATTGAAAATCTGTTATATCAAATGATTAAAAAGTAAATTAACATTGCCCTAAAAGGCTCCCGTAGTTTGTTTTTATTTGTAACACGTACATTGCGATTTTGCGCTCTATTCGTACGAGTTCGTGCAAAAAAAACACCAGTTGCTATCATTATAAATTACGTACCATATATTGTGTCTTGCTTCACGGAATAACAGTGAAAATGTTATTTAACTGGACATTAAAAACTAACGTTTATAAATGTATAACTATATATACTAAGTTCGTTTCATTTCACCTTAAACTTGACTCGTTGAGGTTGGTTATATCTAGAGGAGTAAGAAAAGAAAATCACACTTTAATATGATCTATAAAATTAGATACAATTTCATACACATTGTAGATATATAATAGATTCTTACATTGATACCAGTGGATTATCGGACTAGTGTGAAGCTAGCCGGCGTTAATATTCATGAGGCTAGCCGTCAATAATATTCATGAGATGAGACCGTGTTCGATGAAGCGATCACATATGCATATGCTTCTTCAAACTGGGACATATACTCAAACAATCCATATAAATACTGTTCGTATAAATAGTTATCATATTTGACTTTAAAGTTTGACATTAGTAAATTAACAAATATAATTAACACGTACACTGAAAGAAAGGAATCAAAGGGAATTTATTGTCATATGGGCTTTCCATAATCTGTTCGTTACAAATATAGTCCCATCTCAAAAGTCAAACATACCAAACATACGATCGTATATCTTCCATTTTATCAGATAAGAAAGACAAGAAGATTAATTTTAAATTTAATTGAAGAAAAAAAAAAACGGAACAAATAAACACTATCAATTACAATTTAAACGACATATATTTTTTTTCAAAATTACGGAGATCAATCAGCGTCATTCATCTCGACATTATCAGACTATATAGCACTTATGCCCTAGATCCGTACGAGTTAGTCAGCAAAGGGTAAGGGGGGTACCCTGGTATATCACGAAGTCGAAATAAATTATTGCCGGCTGGCCAAACTAAGAGCTTCTCCACGTGGGCCATTATACCAGAGGTAGAGGTAGTTATTGCCTTTAAAATGACATATATCACTTATGCCCTAGACCCGTACGAGTTTGTCGGCAGAGGGTTAAAAGGGGGAGGTGGTACGCTGGTTTACCACGAAGTCGAAATAAACTATTGCCGGCTGGCCAAACTAAGAGCTTCTCCATGTGGGCCCTTATACCAGAGGTAGAGGTAGTTATATTGCCTTTAAAATGGCTTATAGCACTTATGCCCTAGACACGTACGAGTTAGTCAGCAAAGGGTAAGGGGGGTACCCTGGTATATCTTAATAAATAAATTATTGCCGGCTGGCCAAACTAAGAGCTTCTCCACGTGGGCCATTATACCAGGGGTAGAGGTAGTTATTGTATTTGAAATTGCCTATATCACTTATGCCCTAGACCCGTACGAGTTTGTCAGCAGAGGGTTAAAAGGGGGAGGTGGTACGCCGGTTTACCACGAAGTTGAAATAAACTATTGCCGGCTGGCAAAACTAAGAGCTTCTCCACGTGGGCCATTATACCAGGGGTAGAGGTAAGTATTGCCTTTAAAATGGCCTATAGCACTTATGCCCTAGACCCGTACGAGTTAGTCAGCAAAGGGTAAGGGGGGTACCCTGGTATATCACGAAGTAGAAATAAATTATTGCCGGCTGGCCAAACTAAGAGCTTCTCCACGTGGGCCATTATACCATAGGTAGAGGCAGTTATTGCCTTTAAAATGGTCTATATCACTTATGCCCTTGATCCGTACGAGTTTGTCAGCTGAGGGTTAAAAGGGGGAGGTGGTACGCCGGTTTACCACGAAGTCGAAATAAACTATTACCGGCTTGCCAAACTAAGAGCTTCTCCGCGTGGGCCATTATACCAGAGGTAGATGTAGTTACTGCTTTAAAAATGGCCTATAGCTCTTATGCCCTAGACCCGTACGAGTTGGTCAGCAAAGGGTAAGGGGGGTAACCTGGTATATCACGAAGTCGAAATAAATTATTGCCGGCTGGCAAAACTAAGAGCTTCTCCACGTGGGTCATTATAACAGAGGTAGAGGTAGTTATTGCCTTTAAAATGGTCTATATCACTTATGCCTTGGACCCGTACGAGTTTGTCAGCAGAGGGTTAAAAAGGGAGGTGGTACGCCGGTTTACCACGAAGTCGAAATAAACTATTGCTGGCTGGCAAAACTAAGGGCTTCTCCAGATGGGCCATTATACCAGAGGTAGAGGTAGTTATTGTCTTTAAAATGGCATATAGCACTTATGCCCTAGACCCGTACGAGTTAGTCAGCAAAGGGTAAGGGGGTACCCTTGTATATCACGAAGTCGAAATAAATTATTTCCGGCTGGCCATACTAAGAGCTTCTCCACGTGGGCCATTATACCAGAGGTAGAGGTAGTTATTGCCTTTAAAATGGCCTATATCACTTATGCCCTAGGCCCTTACGAATTTGTTAGCTGAGGGTTAAAAGGGGGAGGTGGTACGCCGGTTTACCACGAAGTCGAAATAAACTATTACCGGCTTGCCAAACTAAGAGCTTCTCCACGTGGGCCATTATACCAGAGGTAGATGTAGTTACTGCTTTAAAAATGGCCTATAGCTCTTATGCCCTAGACCCGTACGAGTTGGTCAGCAAAGGGTAAGGGGGGTACCCTGGTATATCACGAAGTCGAAATAAATTATTGCCGGCTGGCAAAACTAAGAGCCTCTCCATGTGGGCCATTACACCAGAGGTAGAGGTAGTTATTGCCTTTAAAATGACATATATCACTTATGCCCTAGACCCGTTCGAGTTTGTCAGCAGAGGGTTAAAAGGGGGAGGTGGTACGCCGGTTTACCACGAAGTCGAAATAAACTATTGCCGGGTGGCCAAAATAAGAGTTACTCCACATGGGCCATTATACCAGAGGTAGAGGTAGTTATTGCCTTTAAAATGGTCTATAGCACTTATGCCCTAGACCCGTACGAGTTAGTCAGCAAAGTGTAATGGGGGTACCCTGGTATATCACGAAGTCGAAATAAATTATTGCCGGCTAGCCAAACTAAGAGCTTCTCCACGTGGGCCATTATACCACAGGTAGAGGTAGTAATTGCCTTTGAAATGGCCTATATCACTTATGCCCTAGACCCGTACGAGTTTGTAAGCAGAGGGTTAAAAGGGGGAGGTGGTACGCCGGTTAATCACGAAGTCGAAATAAACTATTGCCGGCTGGACAAACTAAGAGCTTCTCCACGTGGGCCATTATACCAGAGGTAGAGGTAGTTATTGCCTTTAAAATGGCCTATAGCACTTATGCCCTAGACCCGTAGGAGTAAGTCAGCAAAGGGTAAGGGGGTATCCTGGTATATCACGAAGTCGAAATAAATTATTGCCGGCTGGCCAAACAAAGAGCTTCTCCACATGGGCCATTATACCAGAGGTAGAGGTAGTTATTGCCTTTAAAATGGCCTATAGCACTTATGCCTACCGACAATAGTTTATTTCTACTTCGTGATCATGATATATAGGGGTACTATCTTCCTTTTAACTATTTGCTGACAAACCCGTACGGGTCTAGGGCATAAGTGCTATATGCCATTTTAGAGGCAATGCCAACTTCTACCTCTGGTATAATGGCCCACGTGAAGAATCTCTTAGTTTGGCCAGCCGGCAATAGTTTATTTCTACTTCGTGATCATGAAATACAGGGGTACCCATCTTCCTTTTACATATTTGCTGACAAACTCGTACGGGTCTAAGGTATTAGTGATATAGGCCATTTTAGAGGCAATGCCTACTTCTACCTCTGGTTTAATGGCCCACGTGGAGAATATCTTAGTTTGGCCAGCCGGCAATAGTTATATAAGACTTTGTGATATACAAAGGTAATCCACTTACCCTTTGCTCACAAACTCGTACGAGTCTAGGGCATAAGTGCTATAGGCCATTTTAGAGACAATGCTTACCTCTACCTCTAATATAATTGCCCACGTGGAGAATCTCTTAGTTTGGCCAGCCGGCAAAAGTTAATTTTGACTTGGTGATATACAAGGGTACTCCCCTTAGCCTTTGCTGACAAAATCGTACGTGTCTAAGGCATAAGTGCTATAGGCCGTTTTAGAGGCAATGCCTACATCTACCTCTGGTATAATGGCCTACGTGGAGAATGTCTTAGTTTGGCCAGCCGGCAATAGTTTATTTCTACTTCGTGATCATGATATACAGGGGTACCCATCTTCCTTTTAACTATTTGCTGACAAACTCGTACGGGTCTAGGGCATTAGAGTTTATAGGCCATTTTAGAGGCAATGTCTACCTCTACCTCTGGTATAATGGCCCACATGGAGAATTCCTTAGTTTGGCCAGCCGGCAATAGTTTATTTCGATTTTGTGATATACAAGGTTTCTTCCCTTACCCTTTGCTGACAAACCCATACGGGTCTAGGGCATAAGTGCTATATGCCATTTTAGAGGCAATGCCTACTTTTACCTCTGTTAAAATGGCCCACGTGGAGAATCGTTTAGTTTGGCCAGCCGGCAATAGTTTATTTCTACTTCGTGATCATGATATACAGGGGTACTCATCTTCTTTTACACTATTTGCTGACAAACACGCACGGGTCTAGGGCATAAGTGCTATAGGCCATTTTAGAGGCAATACCTATCTCTACCTCTGGTATAATTGCCCACTTGGAGAATATATTAGTTTGGCCAGCCGGCAATAGTTTATTTTGACTTTGTGATATACAAGGTTACTTCCCTAACCTTTTGCTGACAAACTCGTACGGGTCTAAGGCATAAGTGCTATACATGTAGGTCATTTTAGAGGCAATGCCTATCTCTACCTCTGGTATAATGGCCCACGTGAAGAATATCTTAGTTTGACCAGCCGTCAATAGTTTATATCGACTTTGTGTAAACCGGGGTACCATTCTTCCTTTTAACTCTTTGCTGACAAACTCGTACGGGTCTAGGGCGTACGTGCTATGGGCCATTTCAAACGCAATGCTTACCTCTGAATGACAATAACCTGATTATGTTAAGACTCTGAATGGTCTCCGTAGTTTTGAATAATGAAAGGTCATAATAAAATAACTGTCAGTTTTTATTTCATCTGCTTTTTCTTTTATTGTTAAACTTTTTGTTTGTCTGGTTTGTTTAAAATGGAAGATAAACGATCGCATTTACGGTATGTACTACTTTTGAGATGGGACTATATATATATGTTTGTAGACAACGAAACGAACAGATTATGGAATGCCCTTATGAAAATTATTCCCTTTTAATTCCTTTCCGTGTGCGTGTAAATTATATTTGTTAAATATTTAAATACTTTGAGAAGTCAGAACATCTTTAAGAACTGTTCTATTTAATTTGTCCAGTGGAATGTCCCGTTTATTAAGATTCATAATTAAGCATATTTGATCTCTTTCGTTCAATTTCTTTATTGATAGTAATCGTTAAATTTCTATATTTAATTATCCTTTTATTTAGTGGTGTTTCAGTTTACATTATTTCATTAATCACAGAATTTTGAAAAGATCAGTTCTTGGTTCTATGTTTATGGAAGCATTAACCTTTTTTTGTTACTTTCATTCTAAATGTTGTTTAAAGACGCAGACCTTGTAGAAGACCAATAGTCATAATTGATTAAATAAACGCGGACCTCGAAGAAGACACCCATTGACTTGCCTGTTGGAAAAAATATCAAATATAAAAAAAAACGTTATTTAATCATTATATAAATAACACATAGCTGAGAGGGTGATATAGAGCAGATTGTTACCCCGAGAAAACATTGTCAACTGAGGCGAAGCCAAGGTTGACAATGTCTTTTCGAGGGGTAACAATCTGCTCTATCACCCTCTCAGATATGTGTTATTTAATTTATTATACTGAATGTTCTGTTATAACTGTCGATTAAATTTCAAATTCAAAGCAATAAACTATGACGTCTTGTTCATTACAACCATCCGTTATTTAATAAAGCGCACACTTGATCAAGCGTCTCCATGAAGGGTAATAGAGTATTTGCCATAGGATAGAGTCCTATTTAATAAAGCGCACACTTGATCATGCGTCTCCGTGAAGGGTAATAGAGTATTTGCCATAGAATAGAGTCGTATTTAATAAACCGCACACTTGATCAAGCGTCTCCATGAAGGGTAATAGACTAAATTAACACCCTCGTATTAGCCAATCAAAATATGGCATTTTAACGTGAAGTATAATAAATTAATCTATCATATTTTCTTACAACACTTCATCGAACACAAGTCATCTTATGAATATTATTGACTGCTCATGAATATTATTGAAGACTGGCCTCATGAATATTAACGCCGGCTGTTATCGACGGCTATCGTCACACTAGTGATTATCGGCTTAATCCAATCGAGATAGTTACATTCTCAATTTTAAAGTCCGAGACTCGGCGAGGACTTTAAAATTTATAATTTAACTATCGAGATTGGATAAATACGATAATCCACGAGTAACTATGTAAGAATCTGTTTCTCTAATGATTAAAAAATTAATTTTTGTGGAATGTGAAACGAAACCTTTCACATTCCACAAAGTTGTCAATTTCATTAACACCTTTTAGCATATTTTGGTTCATCCAGTGAGCTGATAAAGGTTATGACCCTTACATTCATCCATTCATCTTCTGAGATCACCGGCAACCACACGCTGATTAAAATAATCTGTTTTACGGTATATAGGTCTTTAATTACATAATTTATTGGTTTTCTGGTCGTATAAAATGTCATGGGATGTCGAGAATGTTGCTCAAATGAAGAATGTTCTGTAATCGGTCTTTTATTTGAAAAATCCTGATATTTTTCGATGTGTCATACGAACGTCGAAAACACTTAAAATATGCATACTAAATTATAACATACAAAAATATTGAACGACAAAACTAACTACGAAAAGAAACAAATTGATCAAATTTATATATAAAAGCATGTGAGGTTTGAACATGATTTCCTTTTTGTATGGTGATTTATTGAACTGAACCAATATACGATTGAAGCTAGTACACAATCGTTATGAAACTAATAAACGTCAATATACCAATGACTATTTTCAGTGTTACGACCAAGGTCTTTCGATTTTCTTTTCAATCGTATGCAACAATTTCTTTTGTATTTAGTTTATAATTGGTACTATGCTATCGGTCAATGTGTATGATTTCATAATTAGTGATCCAATTAACCATAACGTTGACATTAAACTGATTCCATATTTGATGAAGTTTAATGAACTTCTTTGACCGTCAGAAAAAAAATTATCACCGTTAAAAGAAATTTAAATAAACACGTGCGTTGATTATTGTTTATGAATTCACAACTTCTGATAAATTCTCTAACATATATTCTAGAATTAGTGTAAGTGCAGTCATTTTTTGATATGTATGAATAAGATTTTTTTTTTTCACCAATATTTCTAATCAGTTTTTGGAAAATGGAGGTTGTAAGAGTTATCAATCTCCACATTTGTACTATTTTACCATGCGGAATGTTAATGCAACTTATAAAACATCAACAAAATAATCAACCATTATAGCGTTTTTTTCTTTGTTTTAGATTATTTTGGCCATAAATTGAAAATTGATGTCAGGGTTGAATTTCAAGGTCGATTTTGAATGTTTCCCTGTGCTTGTGAGCCCATCTTCCTTGAAATTATAAAAGGTAGATATAAAAGAACTAGTGGAAAAATTTGTAATTAATAGTGAGTATGATACATTTAGTATAAAGCATTCCAACGACATCGATCGTATAGGAGTTAAAGGCCAAGACATAAGCAATCCAACGACATCGTATAGGAGTTGAAGGCCATGACATAATCAATCCAATGACATCGTATAGGAGTTATAGCCAAAGACATAAGCAACCCAACGACATCGTATAGCAGTTAAAGCGCATGACATAAGCAATACAATGACATCGTATAGGAGTATTAGCCCATGAAATGTATAATTTAAGGTTAATTGATTATTACTTCAAGCAAGTGAAAAGACAAAGCCATCGGGTTCTACGCAAAGGTTAAGAGAACAATTGTCCTTAAAGGGAAAATTCGCGATTTTTGACTTATACCTTCAATTTGTTCATCATAACATAAAATACATATTCACAAAAGTATTATCGACATATGTGCAGTAATAATGAAGAAAACCAATATTTTATTTATTGAATACTTCCTATAAACAGCACTACAGTTAAACTGATTAATCTTGATAGCTCGAACACAAACCATATTTATAAAATCTCTACAAGTCCTAACACTGTATTTTATTTTTAAAGTTATGAGCATCAATAACAAATGCCATGCATTCCTTTAAATTTGAGTTAAAAGATGTTGAAGATTCTAATTTTCAACTATAATATTATGACCTGTCACCATAATTGGTATTTTATTTAAGAGCTATGTAGCTGATTTTGTTCATGCTTGAATAATATTGGACTATTGGTATCTTAGTCTGCCCATCTAACTACAAAACAAATTAACTGTTCTTGCCTGCCTTCAGTTAAATGTCCCTTTAAATTAAGATTGTGGTGTGCTAAAAATATAAACAAACCTAAATTGTTCCTTCTGTAAAAATAAAAAAAAAAAAAAACAAGATGACCTGTGCCCCAGTATACTATGTATACAATGAAATACCAAAAGGTTATTCACCAAGCTACAGCGCATGAGATATGAAACACTGGCTATTAAATAATTTGGATCATTAAAGTCTTGAACATTTCTCAATATAGTCTGTGTAAAATATCTATGATTAAAATAATCTCCCAACCTACCTCCTCTAGTTTTTCGGCAAAATATCTTCTTGAAAAACTTTTTAACCTTCAGGCCTGAAAATCTGTGTCAATTTTTTTTTTATATTTATATATACATGTATATACATAGCTTGTGATGCCTCTTATCAGGAAAATGATACTGATTGACAACATTTTTACTTGCCTGTCATTTGTGGTTAATCGTAAAGTCTAATAAACAAGTATAAATTGTTTTTTGACCTATTAAAACTTAACGGCACAAATGAAGCTGTGCTGAAATTGAGTTCTAGGGTGAAGTTTCTTAACAAAAAATGTTAAACAATACATTAATATGGAACGCCGTAACTGCCTTATGGTACTTCCTTCTTTATCTTGAGGAGGTTTGTCTTTATCATGATGAGGTTTTTCTTTATTATGATGAGGTTTTTCTTTATTATGATGAGGTTTTTCTTTATTATGATGAGGTTTTTCATTACTATGATGAGCTTTTTCTTTATTATGATAAGTTTTTTCTCTATTATGATGAGCTTTGTCTCTATTATGATAAGGTTTTTCTCTATTATAATGACTGTTTTCTTCATTATGATGAGGTTTTTCTCTATTATGATGAGGTTTTTCTCTATTATGATGAGGGTTTTCTCTATTATTATGAGGGTTTTCTTTATTATGATGAGGTTTTTCTCTATTATGATGAGGTTTTTCTTTATTATGATGAGGTTTTTCTCTATTATTATGAGGGTTTTCTTTATTATGATGAGGTTTTTCTCTATTATGATGAGGTTTTTCTTTATTATGACGCGCTTAATACCAAACAGTTCCAATGTCTTTGCACTTCCCGACACTATATACTCCCCTATAGTGCAAAGATATGGAACGCCATAACTGCCTTATGGTACTTCCTTCTTTATTATGATGAGCTTTTTCTCTATTATGATGAGGTTTTTCTCTATTATGATGAGGTTTTTCTCCATTATGATGAGGTTTTCTTTATTATGATGAGGTTTTTCTTTATTATGATGAGGTTTTTCTTTATTATGATGAGGTTTTTCTCTATTATGATGAGGTTTTTCTCTATTATGATGAGGTTTTTCTTTATCATGATGAGGGTTTTCTTTATTATGATGAGCTTTTTCTCTATTATGATGAGGTTTTTCTCTATTATGATGAGCTTTTTCTCTATTATGATGAGGTTTTTCTCTATTATGATGAGGTTTTTCTCTATTATGATGAGGTTTTTCTTTATTATGATGAGGTTTTTCATTACTATGATGAGCTTTTTCTTTATTATGATAAGTTTTTTCTCTATTATGATGAGCTTTGTCTCTATTATGATAAGGTTTTTCTCTATTATAATGACTGTTTTCTTCATTATGATGAGGTTTTTCTCTATTATGATGAGGGTTTTCTCTATTATTATGAGGGTTTTCTTTATTATGATGAGGTTTTTCTCTATTATGATGAGGTTTTTCTTTATTATGATGAGGTTTTTCTCTATTATTATGAGGGTTTTCTTTATTATGATGAGGTTTTTCTCTATTATGATGAGGTTTTTCTTTATTATGACGCGCTTAATACCAAACAGTTCCAATGTCTTTGCACTTCCCGACACTATATACTCCCCTATAGTGCAAAGATATGGAACGCCATAACTGCCTTATGGTACTTCCTTCTTTATTATGATGAGCTTTTTCTCTATTATGATGAGGTTTTTCTCTATTATGATGAGGTTTTTCTCCATTATGATGAGGTTTTCTTTATTATGATGAGGTTTTTCTTTATTATGATGAGGTTTTTCTTTATTATGATGAGGTTTTTCTCTATTATGATGAGGTTTTTCTCTATTATGATGAGGTTTTTCTTTATCATGATGAGGGTTTTCTTTATTATGATGAGCTTTTTCTCTATTATGATGAGGTTTTTCTCTATTATGATGAGCTTTTTCTCTATTATGATGAGGTTTTTCTCTATTATGATAAGGTTTTTCTCTATTATGATGAGGTTTTTCTTTATTATGATGAGGTTTTTCTTTATGATGAGGTTTTTCTTTATTTTGATGAAGGTTTTCTTTATTATGATGAGCTTTTTCTCTATGATGATGAGGTTTTTCTCTATTATGATGAGGTTTTTCTCTATTATGATAAGGTTTTTCTTTTTTATGATGAGGTTTTTCCTTATTTTGATGAGGGTTTTCTTTATTATGATGAGGTTTTTCTCTATGATGATGTGGTTTTTCTCTATTATGATAAGGTTTTTCTCTATTATGATGAGGTTTTTCTTTATTTTGATGAGGGTTTTCTTTATTATGATGAGCTTTTTCCCTATGATGATGAGGCTTTTCTTTACTATGATGAGGTTTTTCTCTATTATGATGAGGTTTTTCTCTATTATGATGAGGTTTTTCTTTATTATGATGAGCTTTTTCTCTATTATGATGATATTTTTCTCTATTATGATAAGGTTTCTCTCTATTATGATGAGGTTTTTATTAATTATGATGAGCTTTTTCTCTATTATGATGAGCTTTTTCTCTATTATGATGAGGTTTTTCTTTATGATGTTGAATGTCTGAAAGTACCTAACAGCCACGTTTGCCTATTCTCCAGGACCCAACACATCGTGTTTCTGCAGTACAGAATAGGACAAACTCTACAATATTCCGTGGCTCATATGAAGGGTGGGTGCTTCTTCAGGGGTCCTGACCCAATCCTTCATGTTATACTAAGCTTTGACTACCGAGCTAGTCAGTATTTCTTTTAAGTTCCGATGTCTACTATACGCCACCATTGGTGGTTTTGGAAATAGCTCTCTACATTTCGCATTGCAAAATATTTTTTTATAATGTTTACGCAGAGCTTTATTTATATTTCCTATAAACGAAAAGTGATATTTATTTACAAATACTAGTGGTATCTGCTTGTCAGATTCTTGTTTAAAGCGGAGTAACTCTGATCGTTCGATATTGAGAGCCGATTCACAGTTACGATGTATTTCATGCTCCTTATATCCTCTTTGCTTAAGATGACCCTTGAATTTACAAATTGTATCTTTTGAATTCTGTGTGTTGCTGTTGTTTCGGTGGTGGCGAATAGCTTCCCCTTTTATAAATCCAGAGAAGACTGTTGGATTATGTATAGACGTTCTATCTAAATATTGAAATGTATTAGTAGGTTTGATGTAGCTCTTTATATCAAGGATACCGGTGTTCCTGGACCTCTTCCCTTTATGTATAACTGTATCGAGAAAAATAATTTCTTCGTTTGAAATTTCATAAGTAAACTTTAATAAAGGGTGATGATCATTTGCTATTTTAAAGAACTCCTCAACCTCTTCTCGTGATGAATGAGCTATTATAAATGCATCATCTCTATACCTTCCGTAAAATTAAATCTTGTTTTTATACTTATATTTTTGCAATGAATTCATTGATAACTTCGAATGCTCTAATATCACAAATTTCTGGGCTGCATTTACTTCCCATACTAGGGTCTATTTTCTGTACAAAGTATCGGTCATTAAATTCAAAATAATTGTTTTTTTTCAACACTGTGGCTACTAACGATTTAATTGTTTCACAGCTAGGTAATTTTATCGGATAATCTTCTTTTACTGCACTGTTGTAAGCCCGTCCAACAGATTGAATGAGTTCATTGAACTCCATGTTGGTATACATGCTGGTGCAGTCAAAAGAGATTAAAAGGCAATCCCGATCAGGCCTTAAATTTTCTATTTTATTTATGAAATCCCCACTATCTCTAATGTAACTGGTCTGTCTTTTAACTATAGGTATCAAAAAGTAATCAATAAATTTGCTAACCCTTTCGGTGACAGAGTTGCATTGAGAAATAATTGGTCTGCATGGTGGCAATTCATTTACTGCCATCGTTTGTTTTTTTTATCCCTTGAGTAACATGTTCACTTAACTTGTGAAGTTTAGGAAGAAGAAAAAGACGACCCAATCTGGGTCCCTCTTTCGATGAGCCACGGAGGAAATCAAGAGTTATCCAATCAATCTCACCATTGTCAAACATCCTGCTGATTTGTGTTTGTATATTATTTTTAATCAGTAATAGATTAGGTTCTTGTATCTCCGTGTAATGGATAAAGTTTAACTGCCTTAACCCTTCTTTAATGTAGTGTGTTTTTTTAGATATTACAATTGCGCCTCCTTTGTCTTTGAGAAACATGCATGATATTATGTTCTCTAAGAGCGACAAAGGAGGCGCAATTGTAATATCTAAAAAGACACACTGAAGAAGCACCCACCCTTCATATGAGCCATGGAATATTGTAGAGTTTGTCCTATTCTGTACTGCAGAAACACGACGTGTTGGGTCCTGGAGAATAGGCAAACGTGGCTGTTAGGTACTTTCAGACATTCAACATCATAAAGAAAAACCTCATCATAATAGAGAAAAAGCTCATCATAATAGAGAAAAACCTCATCGTAATAGAGAAAAAGCTCATCATAATAAAGTAAACCCTCATCATGATAAAGAAAAACCTCATCATAATAGAGAAAAAGCTTATCATTATAGGGAAAGTCCTCATCATAATAGAGAAAAACCTTTTCATAATAGAGAAAAGGCTCATCATAATAGAGAAAAAGCTCATCATAATAGAGAAAAAGCTCATCATATTAGAGAAAAACCTCATCATGATAAAGAAACACCTCGCCATGATAAAGAAGGAAGTACCATAAGGCAGTTACGGCGTTCCATACAAAGACATGGGAACTGTTTGGGTATTAAGCGAAAAAAAGAAAAAAAGCTCATCATAATAGAGAAAAAGCCCATCATAATAGAGAAAAAGCTCATCATAATAATGAAAAACCTCATCATAATAGAGAAAAACCTCATCATAATAAAGAAAAAACCTCATCATGATAAAGAAATACCTCATCATGATAAAGAAGGAAGTACCATAAGGCATTACGGCGTTCCATACATTTGTATTGCAATTCTATTCAATTTGTAGAATCTGCAGACAAACGCCTTTAAAAAATAAACTAATACAAATGTGTGTTTTACTTTTAATAGATTACACATTTCATGCACTGAATTTTAAAGTCCACTTTGAAGATTAATTTAAATATTAAAATGCATAGCATTACGCCGAAACAATTCGAACGACTAATAGTTCTTATATCATAAAAATTTTGAAGTCAAATGCAAATGTAATTCATGTTAGTGAACAACCATTTAACTTAAAAAGGAGGGGTATATTTTTTTCTGAGAAAAATATGATTCCAAAGGAAAGAAGATGATAAATCCATCGCAGCATTGGCCCGAACATATATATACTATAAGGATGACAACATCTAAGCATTACAAGAAATGCTTTTGACACTGTTAACATGCCTGACCTGCATTTCAAATATATCCTTTGCTTAAGAGATTAATACAAATGATTGCTGTCTCATGAATATCCACATTTATTAATACCATAACAAAATAATGTATGCAAGTTCTGACACTTGTTAATCACTGCCAGTGCTTTATGTAGGAATACACATTCAAAACAAAATATTCTGTTTCCACTTGGTAGGAAAATAATGATTTCGTTTGAAAGTAAAAAAACATTGAAATGTTTCAAGCCGTTGAAGAAGAAAAAAATCAGATAACATAAAAAAAAACATAAACTCCCTTGAAGTTAATCATGCCTGTTGTTAATTATTTAAAATGTGTCTGGTGTTCCTGTCTGCCAAGGCTCAATATAGAATATAGAGGTAAAACAAAAGTGTTGTCCCTTACATTTTTGCAAATTTAAAACTGTTATAAACTAGTATATAGCGAAAATCTGACAGGGCAGAATTGTTCAGAATAACAAGTTCTGTGTGCAGTCAAAAATGAAACAGCACATTATTAATTACATGCGGCCAAATTGTTGGACAACTTCAGACTCCTTATACATGTAAGTGGTTTTCTCCATTTCCTTATTTATTTTATTGGCAATATTGGCTTTTATCTTAAAAATTTAATTGTAATAGATAAACTCTTAATGATGATTTTTTACAACGCTGTTGATTGTTGGAGTTTATTTGCAAAATCTCTCTCTCTCTCTCTCTCTCTCTCTCTCTCTCTCTCTCTCTCTCTCTCTCTCTCTCTCTCTAAGATTACATTTTAGGTTAATAAAATAAAATAAAAAAGTATTGGTTCATTTTGAATTCATGTTTTCAAACTTGATTTTTGCACACAATCCACAATGAAAACATCAGTTTATTTAGTGTACGCAAGGTGGTTCCCTTAAATACATGTTAAGTGATAAGTCTTCGGCATCGACTGATTTTGGGTGGTTAACTACAATGTAGAAGTATCTCCCATATTCCATTTATATTATATGACAGGGCTATAACTAATAATCACCATATTTCTTAGCGGTTCAGTCAACACCAGCTAGAGTTGTTTTAAGCTGATTTCATGTGTGTATACTGTATAGTATTTTAAACAATTCTGATGCGAATTGTTGGTAATACTTTTCAAAAGGCAATAGACAAATCTGTAAACCTCCCTGAGCACCTATCACCATAGGGTTATTGCCCCTCAATTTCTACTGTTTGTGCATAATTGTTTTACATAATTATTTACGTCAGTTTGTCTTTTCATTCTTTTTTTATTTTGTCAAGGGGTTGCTAGTTCTTCTTATGACTGATTGCCATATGAAATCTTCTCATTTTATAAATAAACAAGGGAAAATTATTATGCCATATATATCATGCTGGTGCTCCTCATAAAGGGGACGTATACTAGTAAAGAGCATGTTGACATAAATAGCTTAGTCAATGTTTTCCCATTAAAAATCCAAAGTCAATTTGATGAAAAAAAGAAACTAAGGCTTTATGCATATTCGCATAAGATACGTAATAATCCTGCAAAGTTTCGATAAATTCTGATGGAAATTGTATTAAAGAGATATGTTGACGAATAAAGGCAACAGTAGTATACCGCTGTTCGAAATTCATACATCGATTGAGAAAAAAACAAATCCGGGTTACAAACTAAAACTGAGGGAAACACATCAAATATAAGAGGAGAAGAACGACACAACATTAAAATGTAACACACACAGAAACTATAATATAACAATGGCCATTTTCCTGACTTGGTACGGGACATTTTAAGAAAAAAATGGTGGGTTGAACCTGGTTTTGTGGCTAGCCAAACCTCCCGCTTTTATGGCAATGTTAAATATAACATTAAAATGACAACAATACATGACAGGACTACAATACAAATAAATGGGAGAACATATAGGACAGAGAAACATACGAATAATAACTAACAAAAGGTACCAGGTTTAAAATTTAATACGCAAGACGCGCGTTTCGTCCCCACAAGACTAACTCGTGACGCTCAAATCAAAAAAGTACGAAAGCCAAAACAAGTACAAAGTTGAAGAGAATTGAGGACCAAAAGTTCCAAAAAGTTGTGCCAAATACGGCTAAGGTTATATGTCTGGGATAAGAAAATCCTTAGACATTTTAAATGGTCAGTATTTTACCATGAGAAACCTATAAAATAAACTTGAGCATTTGCAATTAGTACTTAATTGCAGTACCAAATTTTATTGAATTCGAATGGAAACTCTAAAAGAAATGTTGATATCAAATATCGTTGTTCGTAAACATTGCTTTTTTTCTGAATTGTTAATTTTAATCCGTTTCCATGGTAAATCCGTCATAAAGAGTATATTTATTCTATTATATTGCCGGTGAGTCCCAAATTGTATTCCAATTTTACAAAATATAGACATCAAGCTTTCCAGTCATAAAAATGAGCAACTTCTGTCATTTATTTGGCTGGAGGTCATTCAAGCATAGAAGTTTTATGGCCATTTTCCATATACATGTATACTAATTGAGAAATTAGTCTATTAGCGCCCATTTTTCTATGCAACAAAGTGTAAGTCCACAAAGTATAAGGAAATCCGCATTTGTTTTACACCACAGGACTACCTTAAAGTGACCAAGTAGAACAAACAAAGCTTCATATCAATTAGTGGACATTCAATCGGTGGAAATACCTAAAATTTTCTCTGAACTTTGGTTTTTAATTTCGTTTATTTTCTTTTTTTTAAAGACTATAAACTAGAAAATAGGCAAAAAGTGATGATTCAACGTTCAAATTGTCAACTCCATAACCATTACATACCCTCAGTACGGTATGAAGATTGCTTTTATCAGTTAATAACTTCAGGTCGTGCATGTTCAAACTAAACGGATTTGATTTGCAGGGGTAAGTTCCTTACACAAAAACTGCTTTAAAATATTTTTAAGGCAGAAAAATTGAAATAGAAACAACATTAGTTTTACGGTCACCATTACGAATTGGTTATCCGTTACGATGTAAATGTGTCTCAACTTACTAGCGACATTTTGTCGTTGTCTGTCTTAGATAATTAGATACCAGTATAATCGTCTGATCTTTAAATTTACGGTTTATGTTATTTTCTCTATTGTAGTATTTAAACTGAGTGTGATTTTGCATGATGACTAATGCATACAGAGAAAGAAACGTCTGCAACGTCGACATTCCCGATCGCGCTTCTTTTGCAGTTCACGGCATCTCTCAGTTTTTGTTTTAATTATTGATATGACTTTGTACTCTCTTAATTAATTGATGAGATTTGAACATTAGTAAATTACAATTGCATATTATTCATGTTATTTATTGCAATTAAAAAGAAGAGTGTTTGCCCCGTGTCGATCCTTTTGGAGTTCATGTGATTCAAACAATTGTTTTGTGCTTTATCTTGATTTGCATCATCTGAATGAATTTATGAGATTGTACTATCGAAAAAATATTGTGTCTGATAATATAATATAGAAAAAGGGAAACATCTCAATAACCAATGTTAACAGAACACATAAAGTGTTTTTCGTGATTCCATGTACAATTGAATAAGACAGTCTGATAAGAAATAACTAAAAAAAAAAAATGATGCCTTGTTTTATTTATGATTTTACGTAAAAAGAGCATATGATACAGCAGGATATAATCTTCTTCCTTTTAGTGTGTATGACGTAATATCTCATACTTTTTTTTATTAGTGCACTTCAAAATGTTGCCACATTTTTATTTGAATAAGTTTAAACATTCACCCCTCATATATATGTTAAACTTCTCCTAATTATTTTAGGTGAACCATATTGCACTGATTGGACGAGCAGGAACAGGAAAAAGTTCCACTGCGAACATACTTTGTGGACTGGGTCATTTTAAATCTGGTCGTTCGTCACTTCCAGTTACAGACACATGTCAATCACATTTAGTGAATTGTAAAGAATTAAGTTCACCAATTTGTATTATAGATACTCCAGGAATAACTGGCAGTCCTGAAAATAAACGTGTGTTTTTTTCTGAGTTCAAAAATGCAATTGAATCATGCAATAGTGGTATTCAAGCTATCTTAGTTGTGGAATCTCTTGTCGAAAAGCATTCTAATGCAGTAGAAGATTCTTTTAGATTTATGTCAGCCGTTCTTAATTGTCATTTGGAAAAATATGGTATTTTAGTTTTCACCCACGCTGACTTGGTTAAAAATCCATCTGAACATATATCGGAGATTGAAAACCTTTCTAACATAGTTGCAAAATTTGATAAAAGATACGTTGTTATTAGCAAAAGCAAAGATCAAATAACAGAACAACAAGAACAGCGATCACGATTATTATCATTGATAAAAAAACTGATTGAAAATAACGGGTCAACTGGTTTTACTCAACGGTGTCTAATAACAGCAGAAAAGCTCCATTTATTATTAGATGTTACTGATGCAGAAAGTCGGTTGAAGACTGAAAAGGAAGCAGAACATGACATAAACAGACGTCAGATTTCAGGTTCGTGTTAAGAACATTATTATCAAAATCTTCTTTGCAAATTTTAAATGCCATAAATGTTAACTTTTGAAAGAAAAAGAAATAATTTAGCAACAAGACGAATTATTTGTTGAATAAGTGTAGTAAAATATATGTGCAGTAAATTTTAGAATTTATTTATGCAGTTCCACTCTCCCTAAATTATGGATTTTGTTTTCTAGTTTATAACTTTTTATTATATAAGTATATGCAACAACATAGAAAGCGATGAAAGTATTATGTCATCGTCAATTATTTCAACAAGTCGAATTCGATTTTTGCATTTTTATTTAAATTTTATTACAAAAAAAATCTCATTAGCAGTAATACAGTTGTTCTGTCGCCGTTGCCGGCTGTCCTATAGAGTGGGTGGGAGTGTCTTTGTTTTCCGACATGGTCTAATTAAACCCATCCACCTAACAAAAAGACAGAGCAAAAGTGGTCGAATCACTGTCGGAAATAATGGGTAGGGTAATATGTCTTCATCCGTATAGATACCATGTCACGGGAGTGTAATTCTTCTTCAAAACCTGTGAAAAATCTGCTGTATTTTCAAAAGTGGAACAAATCAGAAAAAAATCATATGACTGTGTCAAAATGATTCAACTTCTTTAATAATACTGTGCACTAAGTTTAAGAAAAAGTGCACTTTTAGTTAAAATTTATCGTGAAAGATCATTTAACGCATTGTTTTGATCGTGAAAAACAATGCTTAACCAGACTAGATGATCAGAAACAACATTTCATTTTATCAATTGATATACTTGTAATTAGTTGAAGCATGTTATCAATTACTAAAATCGTTAATTAATGCATTCATTATTTTCTAGATATATATAAGTATATAAAATGACTGAATAATAGCCGACAATAAATCTCACGGGGCGATGGATCATATAAATATGATACAGTTAACTTAGATCTGTAAATTTGCTTTCGCAAAATTTTTGTTCTTCCCTCGCCGGGACTCGAACTCATGGTACTGTGATATCGTGGCACCAAATCGCCTGCACTATACCCGACGCACTAGACCACTCGACCACCTAGGCTTCATTATTATGCTTTCGGTGGCCGGGTGCTACCTTTCCTCGTCAGTTTTAATCTAGCGTCGTAATACAGTACATGATATATAAGGCATGAAGATGGAATTATTACAGATCAGCTGCATTATCTATTGTAAAGGATCCTACAAATTAAAGCAAGATGCAGTCGCAGAAATAATTATATTATAAGTACGTCTGAACCAGTGACGACTCTACAACAGATTTTATCCATCGGCTCACCAGCAGTGATGGTGGTACAAGGCTGACAATACATTCTGTATATATATAATTCGTCTTAACATCAGCCCAACAATGTTAGATCTGTGAATTTGCTGTCACAAATTTTTTGTTCTTTCCTCGCCGGGATTCGAACTCATGCTACTGAGATATCGTGGCACCAAATCGACTACACTATACCCGACGCGCTAGACCACTTGACAACCTAGGTTTCATTATAAAGCTTTCGGTGGCCGGGTGTTACCTTTCCTCGTCAGTTTTAATCTAGCGTCGTAATACAGTACATGCTATATAAGGCATGAAGATGGAATTATTACAGATCAGCTGCATTATCTATTGTAAAGGATCCTTCAAATTAATGCAAGATGCAGTCACAGAAATAATTATATTATAAGTACGTCTGAACCAGTGACGACTCCACAACAGATTTTATCCATCGGATCACCAGCAGTGATGGTGATACAAAGGTGACAATACACTCTGTATATATAATTCGTCTAAACATTAGCCCAACAATGTTAGATCTGTAAATTTGCTTTCACAAATTTTTTGTTCTTCCCTAGCCGGGATTCGAACTCATGCTATAGAGATATCGTGGCACCAAATCGCCTGCACTATACCCGATGCGCTAGACAACTCGACCACCTAGGCTTCATTATAAAGCTTTCGGTGGCCGGGTGTTACCTTTCCTTGTTTTAGTTGTGTTGTATACATAAATATTAAATAAAATAATTGAACCAGCCTTTGAAGGATCCCAACAAATTTAGATCCACTGACTATATCAAATGGGTCTTATTCATGTTATTGTTCTTATTCAGTACTTAAACATTTTTAACCATATGTTCGCAACTCATGAGTTATCTGTATTCGTTTATCCCGAGATCGACAAATATATAGCCTGGCACTGTGACTTGAAGGACCAATCTGATGAGTCAATCCCTTTTCATTTGATTTTTTAGTGTATGTTCTTGATGTTTAAACAAATCTGTACCAGACAAGTCGGACGGTTACAGTCCCCTCATTTGTTAATATGTGCCTATCCCTATCAACGAACCTGTTGAACACTAAACCATTCATTTTAGGGGTGTATGGGCATGTGTAACTATTCAAACAAAAATTGTTTTAATCAATCAGCAGGAATACTTAAAGCCAAGAACACACAAGTATCAATTCATGTTAATATATGATTAATAGGGGAATAAAACAAAGGTCAAATTGCTTCTAAGATCAAACTTGAAGATGCCTTGTATATGTCTCACTGATTTTGGTGATCCGGTTTTATATTATTGAAATTGGTGTTAAACCCACATCTCTTATTTCACACTATTCTTTCTGCAAGTCTCTCATGGTGGACATTTTAGGTACTGTAAATTCAAAAATGATTGTGAAGTTTTTATTAGTGCAATTATGTGACTGGGTGAATATCCCATCAAAAAGAACTTGTGTTCTGATAGCTTATCAATCTGATTAAAATACATTAAATCTTGCATTTTAGTTCATTATTCGAAAATAGCAATAATAAATGCACACAATAATTTGTAAATTTACAGTATTAAAAAACCAAGGTTTTACAAAATGATGTGATCACATGTGGGAAAAGACCACTTGGGCATATAATTCATAATACTACATGTTGAGTAGGATCAGCTTTCTCATCCAGAGCACCTGAAATCACCCGTATTTTTGTGCGGTTCATGTTGCTCAGAGTCTTAATTATATATATATATATATATAAGTGATCCATGTTGTTAAGTAGACACATGTTTGTCTTATGAATGTCATCTTAATTTTTTTTTGTGATGGCTTTATCCAAGTTTTCAACTTGCAAGTTTGATTGTTCCTTTATATCTTCCGCCTCTATATCAGTAATACATTGAAACTTGACCATGCAATGCAATATATTGCATGCATATCCTTGACTTGTGCTTAACCATGCCATATTAAAAGTGAAATAACCATTAATGTTGATAGATTATAAATGTTAAACAAATTGGAAAATCAACCAGGTTTAACACTGGATACAACTGTTTTGCACTGATTATTTTACCATTTATACAATGGTCTTGGTGGATGGTTTGGGTTTGGATATGAGTGATTGAAATTACTTGTTAAAGAGCTACTAAAACGCTATAATCATGTTTGTCTTATTCTAAAGTTCATAATTAACGTTTAAGAATGCAAAAAACCCTATATAATTTCAGCTTGTAATTATCGAGATATTTGCAAATTACTATCAGTTTGTCATTTGAACACCTGAACGATTTAGTAAAACACGCCACTACAACTCACTACTTATACCCAACGGAAGTGACGCACAGTGGGTATCCCTGATCAAATACGTGTGTTATATCGTATGTAAACAGATCACGGCTTTCTAAGTAAAATAACAGTTTTGATATATATCGGTGACTTTTATTACATTGAGGATATTGATATACATTTATCGATTCTTAATATTCGAATAATTATTTTAATCAAATGTTTAAAGTTAGAAAAGTATTGAAAAATCACAAGCACAAATCTGAGACTACTATAACACAGATATTGTAGTAGTCTCAGCACAAATCAGCCTTTTTTCTACAAAATATTAACATGTGCATCCTAAGTTGCGGTAAAAGCAGAAGTAGAACCGTGCATGTTATTTTCCATGGCGGAAAAACGGCATTCCCAACACGTGCTTCTATAAGACGACGGAGGCCGTAACTTGTTGATATGTTAAAATTTAAATTAAACTATGTGGGTTTTTCTGAACTACAAAAAAATAAAAATTTTCTTACTTACTTACCGAAGGACTTTAGTTACAGCTGCATTTCAAATTACATAAGTTTATTCTCCAGATATTATGTGAAGAATTGAGTAGTCAGTACTGTAAGTCACAGTAATCTGCTTGGCTGGTTTAGTAAAAAATGTATTGAACAAGCTATTTCATTAAAAAATGAAATACTGGATAGACTTGTAGTTAACATAAACGGAGATTTAAAAATCAAACAAAATTTTAAAATGGAAATCAGTATAAGCATATATGATTGTCATAGTCCTTGGACCTTATGTACAAATATTGTTATATATGAGTAATATATACTATACACGTTATATCAGATCCAAGCATCATGAGCATAGTCCTACCTACGGACGAATGTAGGATAGACAGTCACAGTACAAAAATTCACAATTCAGTTTTTAGTTTATTGATTTTTTGAATAAGAAAACATTTGTCAAAATAATTTTTGTATTTTTTCTAGAACTTTAAAATATATGGCAACTTTGCAAACAAAATTTATTTTGAAAAAAAATCAAAATAATTGTAAAGATAACAGTTTGTCAAAGTGGCTTGGCACTTAAATGGTTTCATTATGACATAGTGCCAAAAAATATATCCTTTTCATGCATAAAATTTGACATCTATTCATTATCTAAGGTTTAAATGAACTATTTTATAAATTGTAAAATGAATATATGCAAGTTACCAAAAAAATTGTAGAAATTTTTCCTATGTTTTTAAACAAAACTAAACAAATAGTATTTGTGACTTTTGCACTTTCAAATTTGTTACTTTCTGTCCTGTAACTTTCAGTACGTTTGCCATAGAGACATATTATACAAGTATAATCTATGTCTGTGTCCTTAATCACAGGCCTATTTTATATGTAAATATATATCATTTTTTTGTTATTAGAAAATAAGATATAAAACCTAAATCGTAGAAAAAAAAGAGCAATAGAATTATTAAATAAGTTAAAATACCTAAGAGCATTTAAAACTTAAACAAAAACCACTGATATAAAATCTTTTGAAAAAGGGTCGTGCATTCCCAAATTACTTGTGTCCTAAATCCTAAATGTTATGATCACATCAATTTTTTTAAATAAAAAAAATACACCATACTGCTTTCAAAATATTCACCTTTTCTTTCATTTGAAATCATTTAAAATTTAAGCAATGACAAATAAATAACTAAACAAGAAAAATATTAATCCTCTCGATCACTTTTTGATCCTGGTTATTAAAACAGTCCGTACTTTGACACCTACTGATAAGTAAACATCCTGTAAGGTAATAAAGATCAAACAGTAGCTATTATCCCTCCACTCAGGTAATTGACAACTTGGCCATGCAGAAATGCCACCTGTTGTTTATAAAGTGATAAACTTTAAAGTTTGATAATTAACATAGTTAAAGAGGTATTGCATATACCCGGTTTTTAACTTGCAATTAATTGTTTTTATTACATGGAACAGAAGCCTCTACCGTCATCTCTTGTCAAAATGTTATGGAACTTTACGTACATGTAAATATAAGCCATATTGTTTCTTGACTCAATAAAATTTTTTTTAATTAATAGCTATAATATAATATATTGACCGTCAATTTGTCTCGGTTCTACGATCAAGAACATTGTTTTCAGTTGAAAACTCGATGTTGAATTACCCCAACCCCATCCCCCCTTTTTCTATTGAAACACGTTATAAATACACTTCCCTTCTGAAGCATATTTTGTTCCTTTTGATAAATTAGTCATAACAAAGAATGAGCCTTGAATAGGTAGCGAAAATCATTGACAGTGCTTTAAATAAACGATGAGAAGAAAGTACGTTTATCAAACAACGTTTAGATAAGCAGAAGAAGTAACCCACAGTGCGTCACTTCCGGTAGATTTGGTTTTAGTGCTGTTTCCGGAAGTAGCGTTGATCGAATTTTCCCAAGGTAAATAAAGTTGAACTTTACATGCTATTATCTCTGTAATTAGTAAATCAAATTACATCGGGTTATTTGCATTTTTATCAATTATTTCGAACTTTAATATAAGAATTAGTTGTTATGTGCGTTTAAGTACCTCTTTAATACTAATTTATCCAAATAGAACACTAAAGCATACATAAAATTCAATTTTTATTGAACTAAAAAATAAAAGAGGAAAACAAATTGAAAAACAAAAGTGAAAGAAAAAAAATTACACCAGCTACATTATCAACCTTTAACATATGCATTATTTGATATAAGAAAGTAATAAAAGTCCTTCTCAATATTCCATATAAAAATAAAGAATGTGGTATGATTGGCAATGAGACAATGTCCTTTTGTATCAGTCCTATGGATCATAATCTTTCTATTTTGAATACTGTGTTAGATATTTAAATGCACACCATTTTAATGAAATAATTTTTAATTTTATTTTGTTAGTTTCAAAACAAGAATTAAATTCCTATTCAAACTTAAAACATACTTGTTCTAAAACAATTTCTGGTCATATTGGCGTGAAAAAGCCATAAAACCAGTTGACATATAGCGAGTTGCAATTGGCAAATAAAACCATTTCTCTCTTAATCTGATAAGTTGCAGACAATTTAGTCACTGTACTTAACAAATGAATGTCAAGATAAAAACTACAAACTGAATGACAAGCATTCATACACGAAACATACACAGATGGAATGACCACGTTCACAATTATAGGTACTTAGGGTGCAATACCGTCTTTCCCCAAACAACACAGAATGACTAGCATTCACAATTATAGGTATTTAAGGTGCAAAACCGTCTTCTCGTAACAAAAAAAATAGGACTAGCATTCACAATTATAGGTACTTAGGGTGCAATACCGTCTTTCCCCAAACAACACAGAATGACTAGCATTCACAATTATAGTTACCGTCTTTCCCTAAACAAAACAAAATGACTAGCATTCACAATTATAGGTACCGTCTTTCCCTAAACAACACAGAATGACTAGCATTCACAATTATAGGTACTTAGGGTGCAATACCGTCTTTCCCCAAACAAAACATAATGACTAGCATTCACAATTACAGAAACAGTAGTCTTTCCTTGCAGGAAGAAAATCACCAACAGTGACATTTAGAATATTTTAAGATTTATATCCTTGAAGTTAGTACCTTTTGATCTTGTTTCGTCAAATTGGCTCGATCTGCTGAAAATGATAAATGTAGCTGTGTGTTTATTTAAAAACAAAAATATGTTAAGGGGAAGAAAGTTTAATTAAAGTATGAAAAATATGAACATAATGTAAAAATGAAACATATGTAAATAAACAGCTGCGCCATGAGCGCATGATACGCCCGTCGTCTTGTGAAAAAAATAAAATAAATGTTTTTTGGAATAACACGGGGGTTGTACAGGAAGTCATGCCAAGTATATGTCAAATAGTCCTCTGTTTCATAAATCCTCAAAACTGAAATGTTCCAAGCTCTTCTTCGTTCCTATTGTTATCTGTAAATATAAAAGTTACATAATTAAGAATTATTTTCAACTTCTAATTAAGCAAGTATTAGTTACCCAGTATAACATTGTAGTTATAGTTTAAAAAAATATTTTAATTGTCTACTGATTCTTTATAATGCAGTCCAACAATAATGACAAGTTTCACTTTTCAATTTGAATGTTTCTAATTTCACTAAGACTTTTTAAGATATATGTAATTATCATTTTTATTAAACTGAAATAAATTTTATTGTAATAGTAAATAAACAAAAGTAAATAAGCTTTAATAGAATAAACAAATAAGGACTCAAGACTAAAGATGTAAATAAATCATCTATGTTAATGACTTTATATGATATGTCTAAGGAGATAGGGTGCATACTCATGATACAACTACAGTTGGGTGCAGACCAAGCATTACATGAAGACGGGCGGAAAAAGTTAACGCGACGTTTACTCGCGTGCACTTCATGTAAACTCCGAAATTTCAGTAGACATCAAAAGTAAACTAGCGTTTACTTTCGCGTTTACCTCCGCGTTAACGCAAAAACGGCGCGTCTTTTAATTTTGTAAAGAGTAAACGGGCGTTTACTTCCGCGTTAACGTGAAAAAAGGCGCGTCTTCTATTTCCGCCAAAAGTAAACGAACGTTTACTGTTTGTAGTAAACGCGCATTAACGCAGATTGTCATCGTATCCGTACCTTGAATATCAAATGATAAATTGACGATTACAGTTAATTAATAATGTTATTACACCACTTTAATTAATTGAAAATTAATCATAGCAAATTTCTTTTCCTGCACAAATAAACAGTTCAATTATTCAAATAATTAAATCATCACAAAAATCCAGCAGTTTTTACATCTCAGACTGGCTGACTCAGGATGAGTCGTCTAACAAAATTATTTTACCTCATTAACCTAAACTGACCATATTTGCACTTTATCAAGTAAATCTATATAGCCGCATAGTAATTCATTTATATTTTTATGTCAGGAGGGACTGTATAATACAAATGACAACAATAATGGAAAACATTGACTAAAAAGTTTTGTTCGCATCAATCTAGAGTGCCAGCATGTCCTCTACTTATCAAAATGTTAAATCGTAAACAAATGTCTGTAGTTTTGATATCTCAGACTGACTCGTATAACAAAATTTTGTGTCCGCATCAACCAAAACTGACCATATTTGTATTTTATTATGTAAACCTTATAGTCGCATATAGTAAATCAGTAATAGTTTTATGTCAGGATGGATTGAATGATACAAATGACAACAATATTGGAACACAGTGACCAAAAAATTTTGTCCAAATCAATTTATAGTGCCATCATGTCCTCTTTTTATTCAAAATATTGAATCACAAACAAATATCAATAGTTTTCATACCTCAGACTGACTCGTATAACAAAATTATTTGTCTGCATCAATCGAAACTGATCAAGACCATCATGGCCCGAGAACACAGTTATTTTGTAGTGCATTTGTTTTAGACAATAAAGTCAAATTAAAAAAATCGCACCTGCTCTATCTCAAAAAGATTTTTACAGTGTAGTGTACTACTATTGGGACAAATAATATCAAAATTATAGAAAAGTCTACCAGCTCTAACTCAAAATATTGACAATTCTATGTTGAGGGGGTCTAAAATTCAGTTTGACAGCTTCAGACATACTAGTTTTTGACCTTTTTTAACTGGACCAAATCACTACTTAACATAAAGATTCAGCACCCAAACTTTTTAACATGTAATTTCATCCCCTTACTCAATATTTCATGCATAAAATATAAAGAAATAAATTTGGAAAGTGTATGAAAAAAAATTGCAAGTTATACACTGTCCACAATAGGGATTATATTTGTAGACAACGAAAATCTAAGGACAATAACTGTGTCCTCGGACCATGACCATATTTGTTTTTATTATGTAAATCTATATAATAGCCGCATATTAAATCAGTTATATTTTTATGTCAGGATGGATTGTATAATACAAATGACAGCAATATTGGACCACAATGACTACAAAATTTTGTTTGCATCAAATTAGAGTGCATCATTTTCTCTTTTTACTCAATATTGAATCGTTTAAAAAAATTTCAGTAGTTTTGATACCTGAGGATGACTCGAATAACAAAATTAGTTGACCGCATCAACCATAACTGACCGTATTTGCACTTTATCATGTAAATGTATATAGAAGCATAGTAAATCAGTTATATTCTTATGTCAGGATGAATTGTATTATACAAATGACAGCAATATTGGAACACAATGACTACAAAATGTTTTTCGCATGTCATCTTTTTATTCAAAATATTGAATCGTAAACAAATATCAGTAGTTTTCATACCGCAGGCTGACTCCTATAAAAAAATTATTTGTCTGCATCAACCAAAACTGACCATACTTGCACTTTATTATGTAAATCTTATAGTTGAAAAGTAAATCAGTAATATTTTTCTGTCAGGAAAGATTGTATATAAAGATGACAGCAATATTGGAACTCAATGACTACAAAAAATTTTCCCCACCAATTTGGAGTACCAGCATGTTCTCTTTTTATTCAATGTATTGAATCATGAACAAATTTCAGTAGTTTTGATACCTTAGGATGGCTCGTATAACAAAACTATTTGACCGCATCAACCAAAACTGACCATATTTGCTCTTTTTTATGTAAATCTATATAGCCACATAGTAAATCCGTAATATTTTTGTGTCAAGACAGATGTATAATAAAGATGACAGAATTATTGGAACACAATGACTACAAAAACTTTTCAACATCAATTTTGAGTACCAGCATGTCATCTTTTTATTCAAAATATAGAATCGTAAACTAATTTCAGAAGTTTTGATATCTCAGACTGATTCGTATAACAAAATTATTTGCAGCATCAACCAAAACTGACCATATTTGTACTTTATCATGTAAATATATATGGCTTCATCCTAAATCAGTAATATTTCTATGTCAAGACAGATTGTATAATAAAGATGACAGCAATATTGGAACACTATGACTACAAAATTTTGTCCACATCAATTTAGGGTGCCATCATTTCCTTTCTGTATCCATATTCATGAACCGTCACTAAAGTCAGCAGCTCGGGATAGTTTGTATTTAAAACAAAACTATTTAACGGCATCACCCAACACTGACATGACTGATTCATGTACTTTATAATGAAAAGTATGAGAAGTTCTCTTCTTGGAATAGTATGCTGTTAATATATCATGTAGGTTGGTTGATTTTGTTTGTAGCCTAACGTCCATGGGCAAATATTTTTTCGGGCGTCCGAGATATCATTATAATCGTTATTGATAAGTTTGTCTAAATTGACATACTTATACCATTAAAACCTTATTAATATCCCTATATATACACTGGGATCACCTCACAACCACAATACTCGTATACCAGTATTGTCAACAATACTCGTATATTTAAAATGTACAAGTATTGTATGCCAGTATTGTCTTAGTATTGTTTATATAAAATATTAATACATTTAAGTATAATGTAATTTTTACTGCATTTATTCAAAAATATTCAAAAGTAATGTATTAATTTGAAAAATATGTATTTCATGATAGAAAATTAGAAACATTTATTCATTTGTGTATCTCAAAAATGTTAATTATAATTTATTTTGAAAATAAATGTTCTTTTATTTGATAAACTGTATTAAGGGGAAATAACCCAAATATTTTTTATTGATACACAACAATTTCAGACTCTCTTTGTACTATTTAGTTACTAGTAGTCCTTAAAAGGACTTTTTAGCCACTTTGGGACTTTCCAGTATATTATGTATGTGATGGCTGGTTTGGATGATGTGTCGGCTATACCAAAATTCCTGCAAGGATTTGAAAAATCATACTTCTCTCTCAACAATGTCTACCACCCTGTTTACAGCTTTTCCACCACAGATGCCACTGACAGAAATAGTCAACATTACTGTACTCAGACACAAACACAATTATTTCAAAGGTATTCATAATACTTTAGTATATATATGAAATTCAATTAATGATATATTATTTTTTTCAATAGGAAAAGAAAAATGATATATAATAGAAATCCAGTGCATTGCATTTATTTGTTAGCATTTCAAAGATTTTATTAAAAAGAAATTCAAAGATTTTATTAATAAGAAATTCAAAGATTTAAGAAGTTCCTGTCACTTTATTTTATTAATATTTTGCAAGTTAGAATGTAAACATTTTGTACATGCATATATACATTTAAATTAATTGATTTTTTGTTTTGTTTATTTTAGATTGGTCCATTGCACAATTTAACTCTGAGAACATACCAGACTCTGCCAGACCTATGTCTCCTCCACTTACACAAGAGAACTACCAGACCCACATCAAGAAAAATGAAATTTCTAGAAACAGACGCCTAGCCAATGTGATGGAGACAGCAGCTACAGAAGATGCACCAACTTGGGCAACAGATTTTGTAGAGAGCTTGCAGACTGGCCAAATCAAGTCTCTCACCAAAGCCAAGGACACAGCTTCTATTTTATGGCGAGACCACTCAAACCTTTATGACAAAAGCAGAGCAGTACAGGTACCAACAGAAAACCCAGGGGATGGCCACACCGTACAGAGAAAAAGACACATACATGAAACCCAGTACGAATACAGGAAGAGGAAAGCCATTGAACAAAGGGAAACTGGTATATAATACTTTATTTTGTATTTCATTTTAAATATGTTAATGTTATCATGGACATATTATACATACACATTGCTTTTCCACACATTTTTATTTATTTTATAAATATTTGCATTAGGCTCTAAATCATCATTTAGTTAAATTTATAATATTTTATATTTTATTTCAGACACACAGGACACCAGCAACAACGCCAGAATCAGCAATGCCCTCAGACAGAAAGACAGATGCCTGGAAGTTTTGAAGATGACCAAGGAACAGCTGAAGACAGAAATACTAAAGCAATCAGAAGTCATCAACATAATGCGTCAGCATACAGACATGGACACAAAGACAATTGACCAGATGAGAATCACCTTGCTTACAGCTGCAGCATATGAACATTTCTGATTTATTATTGTGATTTCTTTGTATATATTTTCTTGTGTAATTTATTATGTATTACTTTAGGTATGTTTTTGTTATTATGAATTATGTGATTTCTTTGTAATTAATTAAGTATGTTTTTGTTATCATGAATAAATAAAAGTATAAAGCAACAGTCTCAATTTTTATATCTGACTAAATGCATTAGAACAAAAAAACTAGTTGTTAATAAAACACATATATGAAAAAAAACAAACCCTTTTGATTTTTTTGTTATTTTTTACAATACTAGTACATTAATTATATACGAGTATTGTTGACAATACTAGTATACGAGTATTGTGGTCGCCAAGTTCAGTTGATCCATACACTGTACCATTTTCGTTTGAACATTTGACAAAACAGAATCTTAAATCATGTAAATCCAAGGCAAACAAGGTGAATAACGATTAAAAATCCATGTATTAAATGCATAGAGTTATATTTAGGAAGAGACTGTAAAAAATGAAGAACGAAGCAACGTAAACCATGATGTTTATATCCCATCATATAAAACTATTTCCCCGATGTGTTGGATAACCTTGCTATCCGCCTCGATATTTGTACATGTAACTTTTGAAAGAAAACATAGAAAATCTGCTACTCAGTAAAGTTATTGGAACTGATTTTTTGTAAGTTATAAAGGTTAATATTTCGAATTAAAAGTGTTTTTGAATTGTTCTGGTTTGAAACACATAAACGTAAAATATAGAGATAAAAGACGTTTTAATAAAATAAATGTACAAATGAGCACGAAGTTTATTTCTTAATTTACACAATCAGTTAACGCGAAAAGTAAACGCGCATTTACTTTCAATTGCACGTAAAAATAATCTTGTGAAATCTGAAGTAAACGCCCGTTTACTACTGACTAAACGGAAACAGAGTAAACGCGCGTTTACTCGGGTAGACATTAGAAATTTTCATTTTGACTGCGTTAACGTAATTATAGTAAACGCGAAAATTGCTGTTAACTAACGAAATATGTGCACGCGGCGTTAAAGTGCGTTTACTTTATGTAATGCTTGGTCTGCACCCAACTGAACATATATATACTCTAAGACATTGTTCTTTGAATTTATCAGTACACTTTATCTTTAATTTACCACTTTAACATATCAATCTTTTTTTATAAAGCGTGTCATATATATATATATATAAATAACAAGGTTAAACTTCATATTGCAACATTATATCATCAAATCAGTTGACTAAAAGGCAACAGTTAAGAATGTTACAATAATGATTAATAAAAACAATAACTCCAACAAACAATAATGCAGCCACTTGAAATTAATTTGCAGTTATTTAGACCTACTCCTAACATTACTTGTGGGGATGCCAAAGTAGTTACATGTCTACACTGAGGTTGTGCCTCCTTGTGCCGATTCGCTCAACTCCAATCTTAAATGACTATGGTGGCTCCTAACGAGCTTGCTTCTATTACCAATTAAAACTGGCTGGCACAACAAAGCGAAATATAAAAGTGGCGTTAAACATCAACAAGCAATTCATTTTTTTTTTAGAAGAAACAGCTACCAAAAAACACTGTACATAATTTATAAGGACCTCATGTCCATACCGTCTGTAATTCAAAAGGCTTTCTGACTGTTCGTCTGTTGCATTAATGTCCAAAAAAATGTGGTGTAGATTTTCTTTGTCATCTGAAATAAATAATGTGGACTACTCCAACTGAGAAAAGTATTCATCTATATTTCTCTCTTGTAATTGTACATATGGGACTGTCATTTCTGTATGGTGGGGAGAATCTCTGTTAAATCCTAATTTGGGATAACTTTTTAAATTATCAAGTGCTTCTGCTCTGTATGGCAGGTAATATGTTAATGTTGCCAGCGAGGACTTGCTGAAAGAATTTAAAGCATTCTTTGTTTTTAAATTAATTTGCATCTCATGAGCTTCATCAAGAGCTATCGAGAAAAATGATCTCCAGAGATGGAAACTGAGAAACACCCTTTTTGAAAAAAGTCCAAAACATCAATCGGGAAGTTTTGCAAATCTGCAAGGTGATAATGTATAATCCTCAAATAATTATGCTTGTCAAAGGCATGAAACAAGCATGCCAGTTGTTTCAAACATGTATTTCTTGGTTCCCAGTTTCTGGTTCTAATAGCAACATAAAAACCAAGATAATTCATAAAATCTGTATGAATAAAAGAATCCCAAAAAGAGAATGTGTCATTTTTTGAACTCTGGTCATATCCCCAGTTTCTAAATTCTGACAGGAGAGCATTTGAAAAAGCTGAAAAATCTCTATTTTCTTAGAAAATATTTGAGTCCGCAAAGAATTGATATTACAATTGTTTGCATCATCAACAGAATTTAAATTCAAAGAAGGAAAAATATCATCTCATATGTGTTCAAAAGAGGTCCTACAATCTATGATAATTTGTATCTGAAGATGAAAGAAAAGAATTAACCTGGTAACTCAACATAGCTTCCAAAACTGGCAACAAAAAAACTATAGGTTACAGCTTTAGTACAATCTGTTAAAATTCTGTATGTTGAGCCATGATGTAATATGATGCAAGTTGTTTCAGACCAGCATCCAAATACACTTTCATAAATATTGGCAACAGATTTTTGAGAATGTGCCAATCCCCTGGGTATGGAAGAACCCAGGACAAGTTTGCACCATGCTCACTCTTTAATGTAATCAAATGGTCATAACTTTTGCCATCACCTACTACAACAATATAATTACTGCATGATTTACCGATCTCAAATTTATCGTGCAAGATGTTAAGCACCTTTAGAACTGTTTCTTTTTTGTCGGCAGTATCATATAGAACAGCAACAGATGTAAAATAAGACTTCTCCGTTTTTTCTGAAGGAATGGAATGAAAAGTCTTAATTCCAGGTATCTGTATCTGTTTGTCATGTAACAAACATTTTGTAAACCCATACCTATGTACCAAGTCAGTGAAATCAGTAAAGGTGGCAGCTTCTCTAGGGGTAACATCCAAATATAAAGCTGTCAAATTTTCAAATTGATTCCCCCGGCTGGATCTCTAGATAACACTGTGCAAGTTGAAACTCTATCAACAAAAGCAACGCACTTGAAATTAGTTCTATCTCACATGAACTGCTTTCAATGTCTGAAATAGTAAGCTTCAGATAAAATACCACCAATGATCCCATGAACTAACAGTTTTTATAAATTTGTTATCCTCTTTGTCAGTTGCACTCAACCTATATAAAAAGTTCCACAAAACTGGGAGGATCAAAAGCATGTATATCAGGCAAACATGAGGTTGCGGTCTTACCTGCAGTATATGATTTTACAAATGATCTCAATATTTGGAGTGATTCACTCAAAATTTGATGTTTTGGAGTTACTTTATTTTTCAGAGCTATAATGGTAAAATTTGTTCTATCAACTGTTCGCTTAAATCATTTTTCCTCGCATATAAGCTGGCTATTTTTAACAGTTAGACTATGCAAACAATTTATCAAATTCATCCCATTTCTTTATATTAAACATCCATCCTGTTTTCTATTAGGCACAAAAACCGGTAAACACTTACTTAATCTAATTTTCAACATTCTAAAAATCCACTTATTGTTGTGCTGTATTTTTGTCAGATCAGTTTCAGATATGACATATTGAAATTTCTTATATTAACAAGTAAATACTGTTTGATTTTTTCATATATATTTGGAAGCAACAAAGGTTCTTCCTTCAAACAAAATTCTAAAACAATATCTTTTATTTGCTCAAAAGTATAAAGATCTATATTGTCTTGACTAACAGACTCGTCAAACTTAAATTTATGAATATAACTGTTTGTGAAAATATCAACATTATCTTTAATTATAGAAATAAACTTCTTACTGGAGGACTTTTAACATATGACACACTCAACATGCTAAGAAATTTCTCTTTTAAAATTACATTAAGCATTATAATGAATATGACATGAAACATCATTTACATTACTTCTGCCTGAAAATTCATCAACAAAGTTAACATCAAATTTCCTTTCTAGTAAATTTGGATCAATAGATGTATTGTGATCACCTTTTTCTGTGCATAAATCAAAATTATGTAGAAAACATGTTTTTTTACTTTCATTTGCACTATCTATGTTTGGACAAGGTTTTTTAAATGACGAAACTCCAATTTCATTTTCCTCAGAAACTTTTGCAAATTTAATTATAATTTGAACAATAAACTGAAAAAAAAAAGAAAAAACATGATCAGTTTGTTTCTGGATGAGATGGATATACCTTTCATTGTGACGTTCATGGTGAATGCAAGGTCCAGACTCTCTTTCATGATGTATCTTAAAACAGTTCGTCTTCTTAGACATATTTTCTATTTTATCAAAATAATTTTTTTAAGGTTTAACTTAGAGCGGTTCTGATGAAGGACCTGAATATCATACAAATGTTGTGCTTGCTTCATGTATATTCACATTTTATTGTATAATGGCATACAAATATTATTTAAAAATCATACCATGCCATATAAAACCGACAAATAAATTAGACTATATACAATGAAATAATTCATATATTCAGGGATCCTTGAGGGTCCAGAAGCCCTAAAGTCACCTTAATCCACAATCGTTTAAATCCTGAAATGGGTACTAAAATGTAATGCCAGAACATGATGAAACTGAAGAAAATTCTCGTGTAGCTCTGGATTCATATATATGTTAAAAGTATGGTTACTAAAATGCAAAAATTGCAAACATATTAACAAACAACATCAATAAAAAACAAAAAAATGAATAGAATAAGGCTATCAATCATCTGTAAAACCTGAAATATGTTAAAAATATTTTTACCAGAATGAATGCAATATTTAACAAAGCTGTATTGCTGTTAACAAACAATGGGTAGTTGTGTAGGTTTGGTTTTACAGTAACTGTTTCAGTTTTTAGAAGGATATAAAGTAAAATCACAAAAATACTGAACTCCGAGGAAAATTCAAAACGGAAAGTTCCTAATCAAATAAATATCAAATGATAAAACACATCAAATGAATGGACAAAAACTGTCATATTCCTGACTTGGTACAGGCATTTTCAAATGTAGAAAATGGTGGATTGAACCTGGTTTTATAGCGCTAAACCTCTCACTTGTATGACAGTCGCACCAAATTCCATTATATTTACAACGATGCGTGAACAAAACAGACATAATCTTTCACAAAAGTCTTCTCCAGAAACACCTGAGACAAATTTAACCAAACTTGGCGACAATCAGCATTAGGGTATCTAGTTTAAAAAATGTGTCCAATTACCCTGCCTGCCAACGAACATGGCAGACATGGCTAAAAATAGAACTTAGGGGGGAAATGCAGTTTTTGACTTATATCTCTGAAACTAAAACAAAAGTATAAAGGTTGCATTATTTAAAAATAATATTGAACGATATTGTTAAGGAAAAAGTTGTTTATGCCTAACAAATTTGAAAACAAATCATGTTTGGTTATATCTTTATTGTTCTGATACTTCGAAGAGCAATCTGCCTTTTGTAGTTTTGTTACAACGGTGTACTTTTAAGACTAGGTTATTAGCGGATACTGATCATAATGTTGAACCATTTTGACAGAAAGTTTTAATTTAGGAATGTCAACTCGGTGAAGATTTAGTAATCGAGTACTCGTTTGATTTTATCGAGCGATACTCGAGTACTCGCTCGGAAAAACATCTAGTCAATAAACATCTATAGACAAATGATTACTCAAACAACAGTATTTGGGAATCGTTAAAAACACATTTAAAGTCATAAGAAACCTCAAATTAAAAAAAAAAATGATGCATATGTTTTTTATAACTAAATGGATAGTTTTCATTATAAAAATTATGTACATATACTTTTTTCTGAAGAAAATTCTTTAATCCACATTTAGAAGAAGTTTACTTTTTTTTTAATTGCTTGCTTCCAGGAACCAATTCGCAATATTTTCCGTATGCAAGTGACCTTAGCGTGACCCTTCTCGTAAAAATCCGGTGATCGCAATACGCATGGATCTGTCATTGAAATAAACTATTATCTGATTGTACATGATACATGCTCAATATCCATGCTTCTTTGTTGATTGTTTATTATAAGGTGACAATCGGTAAACTACGGCTTCAAAACACGACAATTAATCATCTGCCATATTTTCACATCATAACAGACAGAGAGAAAAAAAAATTGACGATTGTACGATATGTTTGCGTAAAAAATGATAAAATCGTGCACAGAAGACTAAGTTTATGATATATACATACATTGATTCAAGAATTGGATAAACATTATTTTTCGACTCGATTTCTCAAATGATGAAAGTATTTGCTGTAAAGGTAAAGTGTAAGCCCTGAAAAGGTGCTCTTGCTCATAGTCTACCTTTGTTTGAAGGAATTTCAAATGACAATTAAACACAATCATTCGAAACGTATTTGAATTTTGATTAATTTTGATTAATATTCAATTTCCCGGGAGACGCACTTTATACAAATACTTTTCGTCTAAGAAGACAACAAAATTCTAACAGAAAACCGATTAGTCGAGTATCATTTTGGTATTCGATACCCGGTACCGCTGAGCGATATGCGAGTACTAAGGTACTCGTTGAAATCCCTATTTTAATTTCAAAATATTTGTCATTATGATTGATCAAATTAGATCATTTATGATGTTGCATGTGTCTTCTCGATAAGATTTCATTTACGATCATATACCAGATCTTTCACCATCCAATCACAATACTTGACCACCGTAACTTTTTCTTTTACGATAATTTTTCTCGACATACCGAATGACAGCCGTGTATGTGAAACGACTGAAATGAACAATATACAAGTCAAACAGAACATTAACTATAAAATTGAAAATTTAATAGTCTGAGAGACTTGATGTCCTGAATCTTTAGATATCATTATTTCCATTTATTCTGTTAATTTACCGATTTTATTCTTTATTGTTAAAGGACAAGGTCCAATAAGGGCCATTTTTGGACCCCTCGTCAAATGAATTGAATTTTATAATTTCAAAAGACTAAATATAGAAGCTTCAAAAAATGACAATTTTTTTTGTTATCATAATTTTTTAATTGCCTAGCAACAGATTTAAAACCTGCTAATTATACGCTATTTTAAACCTTATTTATCAAAAAATGTGTCTTTTCTATATAAATCAAAATGTATCATTGTATAATACATATATGAAAATCTCAAACAGTAATGTCTCATTTATCTGAATTATTTATACGAGTATTTATCAACATCTTAGCCACCAGAATGACCCTTAGCAACAATACTGTATACTAAGCAAACACAGCCTTTGGTATCTCTTCAAGGTTTATGCAATCAATAATGTGTTAACCAAAGCTATGTTTCTATTGTTAGGTGATTCCATGACATTTGTAAATATCTTACATTTTGTTTGCTTTTTATGCTTAGAAACTACATAGCAACCGTACCCATTGCATAGCAACGACCTTTCTATATATGATTTACGTTGGTATAGTACTTTTCTGATGGTATTTTGTCATCTACTGTATTGATTTTTTGTAGATTTATCACTATCCGACTATGGATGGAAGAAGCTTGGTGTTCACTAAATGGAAACAACTTCCACCCCCCCCCCCCCCTCACCGGTCCACCCAACCCCACCAAAAAATAATAAACTCGTCTTACGAAAAGTTTTTACCAAAAATCGAAATTATAATGGCCTTCAAGACCTCATCATCATAACATCATAAGCATTATGATAAGCGCTTGCCCCATAGCAGTAACGTTAAAAAAAGAATTCATAACTTGAACTATTGTTTTATTAAATGATCAAACAACAATTATATAAACAATGAAATAACAGGCAGTTTTCTTTGACAAATATGATATAAAGTTACACAATATTCTGTGAATGTTCGTGGAACCAATGAAAATCATTCTATGTAAAAAGTTCCACTGCATGAATAATGCTTCACAATAATTATATCATAAAGATAAAATTGAGAATTGAAATGGGAAATGTGTCAAAGAAACAGCAATCTGACCAAAGAGTAAAAAACAGCCAAACATGTATAGGTTACTAGGTTAAGTATATATTACGCAAAAACGGGTAGAAAGCATCTAAAGATATAGTCTAATATGGACAACAACATGTACACCATTGGTGAAAATCTGTGAAAAATATTGATAAAAGACAAAACTTAGAGTCTGAATCGAAACTGTAGGATGTCCATATTAAAGTGAAAGTAATTGGATAAACTTATCATAGTGCATAATCATATATCAACCACATTCCATATAGTATATATGTACGTAATACCACACAAAATGTGTAATCTCCAAAGTGACCAAAGTCTTGTTTATTAAAGACACATAACATTACACGTCAATCAGTTCCAAGGAGGAAAATCTTTAACCAGATTTGCTGACAAGGTGCACCAAACTATTTTTTATTTCAATATAATTGTCGTTCATTATTTAGATTTCTATACTATTTTATGTAGAGTATGTTCAGTAAGAGCAAAAAGACTGAAACCTAAGGTATGACTAAAACTCACATGGATCGAACCTCTGCCATGTGACTAAAAATGTGTACAAACATATTCTTATTCTTAATTAGTAAGCAAATAATTAACAGTAAAGTATGTACCATTGGCGAGAAAAAACTTATTTAACATTGAAAGCTAATAGAATTTCGCAAGACAAGAACAATAATCGTATGCTTAAGTCCGCAAAATAATTTGTTTAGACAACAATTAAAAAACCCACCCCCTTTCAAATAAATTCACTATATCAATGCATTTGCATCTTAACCTCTGTCAATAAATATATGTGTAAGAGAGTCACTCCTCAATGAAACCGTCACTATCAGAATCGGAATTTGTTTCAAGTGGCACATCTTTTGCATTCAAATTGAATCTGCATATTTACACGAGCTTGGTGTCTCTAGTTCCCACCTGCTATAACCAAGTTACCACATTGTAGATGCAATATGCGCACAACAACCGACCATCCTGGCGCTAACTTTACAGGTGCAATACCAGCCGGTGACTTCATCTCCACTTAATTCAATCCATAAACTGTACACTCTTGAGGACGAATGTCTGGATGTTAGTTTTACTCGTAATAGATTAGGGTGGTCACGGCAAGTCTTGAGCATGTAATTGTCATCAGATAGATAGCTTTCTGTATATCTTGGGGCCTGCTTCAGTTGATATACTCCCATTGTTATATCTCTGATTTGTTGGAGAGTAAGTTTAGGAAAACCTAAAACGTTTTCCGTGCCATTTACTTCAGAATAGATAGCCTTTTTGCGATATGAATTGTTGTCCGTGACATACTTCTGGACCTGGTTACCAAGCTGTGCTCTGTCCAGCATAGTTTGGCCAAGCTCTTGATTGCAAAAGCCATTAATCAGTGGAGCGCGGAAGCAATTAATGAATGCAGAAACAATTCTGACAAAAATCTCCAATATAGGGAACGAAGTGGTTTGAAACGACTTTGTCGAGAAAGCGCCACTGTTTAATGCGTCCATTGGCGCTTTCAACTACCCACCGAACTTTTGTTATTATGCGAGAAGAATTTGCCTCCTCGGTAGTGTGTTGTTTTGTCCCTTTTTGATGAAACACGGCATCTCAACGTGTAAGTTCAAAATCTCAAGCACAGCTTGAGCATCTCTGAAACCTCTGTCGACTACTGATACGCCATCGTCCTTTATCCATTGCTTAATATCTTCTGCATTGGTTTTAAATAAATGCTTGGTAATCGAGGCATCGTTGTTGTGGGTATTGGCATAATATGGCCCCAAGACACTCAAAATGTAGCCGTCTGATCCAACTATATTCATGGGCTTGACTAAATGTCGGTTTTTGTGCATACTGTAGGTTTTCTTCTGGAACTTGTGATATGAACTTTTCTGTATGTATATATAACATGTATAAGTCCCATCTAGTATCAAAACAGCTGTGTCTTCATTGTTTCCTGTAAACAATGTTTTGGCAGTTGGAGTTGTATGGCCCCGGGCAATGGCTCATATGGTTAAATCCTAAAAATGAAGGAACAAAATTTTTGATAAGAGATTCCCGTGCTGAGTGTACGGATCGCCGTATATTATAGGACTTAAGGCTGGAAAGGGTTCCCAAGATTGAGTTTGATAATCCAGTGCGTAGTTTGACAAGAAGAATAGCTAGACATGTTCTTATTGAACGTACTTCAGAGTTTCTCAAGTCTGTAACGTGTGTGGCGACAACGTCAAACTGTTGTTTGGTTAGTCCAGTGAGATTAACAAAATCGTCATCTGATATTGATATCTGAACATCGAAATTAAGTTTTCCGACATCTTTTAACATTGCCCTGGTTCTATCTAACAAATCGTGTATATCCGTGCGGTTGCAGAATGTCGACGGAGAAGTATGCTTTAATGCTTCCAAAGCCCCTTGCTTGAAGTATTTTCCAATATGGTGATCAGAACAACACCTACTGTTCGTGGAAATAAAGATACCCTTGTCTATAAATGTTTGTGTCTTAGCTTCATTTGAAACAACAATAAGTTTATACCTATTTGAATTTTCCTTCTTACAAACAATACACCTGCGGTGCGTTTTTGTGGTACAACATAATAATAGTTGTATAGTTTTAGGACTAAGGACGCCTCCAGAGTTTGGTTGCTTTTTTTCATTGCTTTAAATATTTTCTGCAGCAGTCACATTGTTGACTAATTTGTACGCCTAAATTTCTCGTTGGATTCGTGATCTACATTTTAAACAAATTGTGTCATGTTCGTACACATGTCTCTTTAAAATGGACTCTACATAGTTCCGCAATCAAGAATTAAATATTGCTCGCCGATTTGTCTCTTTTAAATGCGTTTTCATACATATAATGCATATGAAATTGCATGGGGTAGGCATCCTCACAGCATTACCTAAACATGAAAATGAATGAGAAATTATTTTTATTATTCAATCAAAAATCGTGTTATTCTTATTTAACCTTTATTTTCAGTTGTATTATTTATCTAATTGTGAACAACAATGCAACCAACAGGAGCAGATTCAGCCATTTTCAAAAAAGGGGGTGGGGGTGGGTGGTGATTCAAACCATATGTCCCCATTCAAATGCATTGATCGTGCAAAACAAAGGGCGGTTCAACACCCGAACACCCATCCCCCCCCCCCTTGGACCCGCCACTGAACAATATCTTCCGTAATATACCCCTAACAGCAATTAAATGTATCTATACACTTATACACAAGTTGATGACGAGAACGTCATACTATTATACGGCCGCGGTAGTATGAATATTCAAAGTATTGGCAAACGGTTAAAAGCTGTCCGAAAAATCGTATATATGCTCACACTTTACAAATGATCCCCGTAAAACTGCTGGACATATAAATAAATTCCAGGCAGTAGTTACAGAGAAAACATGTGATGTAAATATTTATAAAACGAACGAACGGACGATAGGACTAACGCACGGACGGACACGGTGAATTCAATATAGTCCCCTTTTTAGACTGGGGTATGATATGCTGTATAAGACCAATTTTATAGTGTCTATATGCCATACGGGATGCATCTTGAATTCTGCATATTTTTAAACATGCGGTATCAGTCTTGGAACATTTGTGATGTCCGAATGGTGGCTCTCATTAACATGAACCCAACATTAAATGTTCCTTATATTTTTGTTCAACTTTTCAATAGCAGATCACCTTTAATGCCAAGATATTTCAATACAGAGGACACTTGTGCGCATTGTATGGTCTTCTACCGAGAAGACCCTCACAACCTGTTTTGTTTAATATACATAACAATAAAAAGTATTCCTATATATATATTTACCATTCCTTTCTTCATTCTTATCAATATCATTTCTGTAACCCCTTATGTATGTAACTAAAATAGATATCGAAATATATTTGTAATATATAATGAGCGGCTGCAAAATTATTTATCTTTATTAAACGGCCTCAAAAGGCTACATTCGCTTATCTTGTAATATATATATTAAGGAGGTATTGGCTACAGAAATGTATTTCACATTCTGAATTATAATACCATTGATAAAAAAGTGATCCAAGAGTACAAAAGTCATGCTGCTGATATCGAATTTATACGGAGCCAAATTGAAATATGAGAAAATTTTCATAAATCAAAACTGATTTAATATTAAGTCTTTAATGAAATATAACATGTATAACAAAATAACTATACCATTTTCGAGAACAGGCACAAGAACGTCCATGAATTTCATTATGTGGTGTCCATGGTTTACATAATCAGGATATATGTAATAAGACAGAAAAATATATATTATATTAAACCTTGCGCATCAGGTCGTCCAAGCATTTTGTGTAACCTTTAATTATGTTATGATATATATATATACTTTCATTTTTACTTTAAACACAAGTTAAACCTTAAGAAAATTCGTGCGTGTCTGAAACAACTATATGTAAAATTTATACATAGGAACTCCTTTTAATATTATTTCTTCAAATGACTTCTATTCTACTTCTCTTATTGAAAAAATGATTCCAACGGCAAAAAAGAGAATTTAATGAGGCTCGAACAAAATCCTGGAACATCTCATTGAAATGAGTAAAACTTTATGTTTAGAAATCAGACTAAATTGCTGGCTATGATATCATTAACTCGAACATGTTTCTGCTTTTTTTTTCTCCTTGAAATAAGATAAAATGATACTAGTAAAAAAAAAATTGAAAAAAAGTTTCACTGTCCATGATGAGACTCGAACGTTAGACGCCAGGACAAAATGCAAGACCGTTACCACTACATAACGTTGTCGACCTATTTAGTGTCGTTTAAAACGACATACTTATCACTACTGCTTTTTTTCATTTGTTATTTTTCTCCGCTTATTCTATTTGTAAACGAAATCATCTGGACACTTTTTTACTTGCAAAAATTGTGTACACTTCATGTTAACTCATAAGAAAAATCTCCGGTTAATAATAAGCAAAACTAGTTGTTTTCGGCGGTAGTCTATTTCTCAAAGTCGTCTGCAACCGGACCGATATTTTGTCCCGAATTTTCACATATTCTGAGTATTTTTTACTTGAAAAGAAAAATTATTTAATTATTCAAACTCCTTGTCGCTTTAATTTATATCGTGACTCAACCGGAGCGACAAATGAAAATGGCTGTTTATCGTGTGTGCCAAATGCATACGTTTTCACCATATAGTTGTTGATCCAAATTGATTAAACAAAATCCAGGTTGATAAAAAGAAAAAAATACAACTTGAAGAATGATTGCAAAATCTCAAAACTAAAAACCTCACCTTTGGAAATTTCCTTGATTTAGTTGATGGTGTCACAGCCGAATGCGAAGATTTTCAGCCCTTTCTCCGATTTTGCTATGATATTACTATTACGGCGAAGTTGTTGATTTTAAGGAGAGAGTTTTTTTTCATATTTGAAGGCCTTCGCCAACGTGAGCCAATAGTTTCTTTTTTTTATCAGAAAATTCCGTTTGAATGCTATCTTTATCACCATTCTTTTCTGTGGCTCACATGGGCGGAGGCCTTTAGAAACGAAGAATTTCAGTCCAAAAATCAACATTTTGCTATCTTTTGACGTAATCAGAGCACTTTTAGCAACCCAAAATCAAATTTCTGCTTTACCAAAAAATTAAATCCGCATGAGCTACTATAAAGAACAGATATATGCAATTTTTTTCCGATAATAATTTCGTTTATTTCATGAAAAAAAAATTGACAAAAAAGGGGGCTAAATACGGCCCTAAGTGTACCTTGTCCTTTGAATTATATGTGATTCCATAAGATTTTTTTAATTTAGAAATTTAAAAATTTTATCCAGATCTTAATATCGGTAAAGTTTTATTTGTTAATTATTTGATTGATGATACAAGAACTTTGCGATGTTTAAATTGAGCTTCCTACAAAATGAGAGAGAAAACAAAAGAAGTCTATTATGTATTTTACACAAGTAACATATTGATTTAAGACAAAATTATGACAATGGAAACAATACGTAATGAATGATTGCATTTTCATTAATCAAAAGATTTTGCATACATTAATTTGTACTATTAATATATATTTCAGCTATATATCAATTCAGGCTGTTATTTTAATGTGGTAACGACACCATGTAGAATATGATCTATAAATGATTAAACTGTATTATTTCAAGATTAATAAATATATCTTCAAATTTTACCATTCATATGCATTCTAACTGTCAATTGTTCAAATAGTCACACGATTTCCTTTTTATATTCAGAACAATGTGAAGAGAAGTACCACGAAATGCAAAAGACAATGACGCAATTGACAACTCCTAAAGATGTATCACATACAGGTTCGATAAAGGACTTTCCGTTTTGAATTTTCCTTTGAGTTTGGTATTTATGTTATTTTTATTTTTTATACAGGTTCATGTGATATGTTTGTCAAAGAGACAACCAACTTAACACCATAAATTAACAATATGAAAGGAAACAATGAACACAATTAATACCGTGCAGTAAGTATTAAAGGTCCAAACATAAAACAAAATGTAACATAACTTTAGCCAGAAGTAACAACATCCTGATTTATGAACATGTAAAAATAAAAAAAGAAAGGACAAATAGGTAAGTCAACAACCAACGACCCAATTCACGTACAAAACAATAAACGACAAACAAATGGCGGACGATACGTGCATAGCAGGCGACGCTTACCATTTCGTCGCTTCTAGTTTCCCTCATATGTTTTATCTTGATTTGTCACCTGTTCTTTTGTTAATCGATTTACGAAATTAGAACATCAGTAAACTACTTAGCCTGAAAACATCATTGTCTTTGTTCTAAAGTTTGAAAAAAGGTTAAGGCTTTTTCAAAAATATTTTTACCTCAAGATTGCCTAACTCAAAGTCGAATTTAACTTTAGAATAAAAAAAATATAAAACAACCTTATTTGGGCACATTTTTTTGGATGCCAGATATGCTTCGTATTATTTAAAACATCTATTAGCCAGATACCAAAAAAAAAGAAAAGAAAAAATTCTTCGATCAATTTTATGTACATGGTATTTTATATGCAAATTCAAAATTCATCAAATAAACTTTTTATCGTATATTTACGGTCAAATTAATTTTTATTTGATGATATGTTTTTCGCATTAAAAAAACAAGTTTAAGCTTTAATATGGAATTTTACAAATACCAGGTCTATCTATCTATCTACTAATTAATCTATTTATAAATTAATTTATCTATGTATTGATTTATAGATATTTATAGAAATATTGATTGGTTGAAAAGTTGAATTTATTGATTGCTTAATCAGTTGATTGATTTATTAATTAATGGATTGATTGATTGATTGATTGATTGATTAGTTGAATAATTAATTAATTTATTTTTTTTTCACTGCTTTGTTCGAATATATTGTATTATTGATACTTTTTTAGATATTAGAAAAATGTTTTGTATTAACGCTTATAATGGCTTGTTTCGGAGAGAAAGATAACTAAACTGCCATTTTTGGCGGATCGTAGGCCCATGCGTTGCTATTACGAGAATTGCAATGGAAAATAATGATCTGTTGTCAGAAAACTACAAAAATAACATTTGTCACCTTCTTTAAAAAATATATACTGAAAGTAGTTAAACCAGAAAATCTCAATTATTGTATTAAAAGCAGTGTATGTCTCCAAATAAAATGTTAGATAAAAGACGTTTCATAAATGATTTAGGATATAGAAAGAAGAAAGGAATTGTATCCGTCCGTCCGTCCATCCATCCCTCTCTCTCTCTCTCTCTCTCTCTCTCTCTCTCTCTTTACCTATCTATCTATCTATCTTTCTATCCATCCATCTATCTATAATCTATCTATCTGTCTTTCTATTCATCCATCTATCTATAATCTATCTATCTATCTTTCTATCCATCCATCTATTTATAATATATCTATCTATCTGTCTGCCTGTGTGTCTGCGCGTCAGTCTGTTCGTCCGTCTGTCTGCGCGTCCTCTCTCTTCCTATATATTATATAATCCTGTTGAGGACAAAAATTTGTCAGCATCAAAATTAATTTCTAACACTGTTGGGTGTAATTTTCAGACTTTTATACATATTTGTATTAACCCTGCATCTCAAACACACTGAGATCCAGTGGGTATATATTTATTGTAGGGTTGTCACTTGTTTAGATTTGTTTGTAGGATATACTTATTTCTAGGGGCTGTATAATGAATTGAATCATTATCCCGTACGGTATATAAAAAAAAAGTTAAGTTAAGATTGCTGGCAATTAAAAAAAAAGTACTTGTATATAAAAAATATATAACATTTACACACGCTTTTTAAAACACATGTCTAATAATCTATCTCTAGATTCGCCAATCTATCTATTTAGATAATTATCCATGTATTACATGATATTGATATTTCTTGTTTTAGGAAACGCTGTGGTAGTAAAAATTGGGAACACAGTTTCTGCAGATTATCAAAACGGTACATATTTTACAAGTTTTCCGTATAACTTTCCTAAACACAAAAAATAGAAGCAACGAAAAGACAAACAATAGTCTATTTACAATTACGTAGAAACTGAAGTCTGACCAACACAACCTTAGCAAATTCCGTGTTGGTGACAGATGGTCCGGGTTTGCACAATGATCCTTCCCCCATGTTGCTCACGACAGGTACATCATGTACATATTCCGTGATATAATGTATTTGGTAAAGTCACAATAGAGAACACGATTGTAGCTAGAATTGGAACATATCTGTTGTGATTTTAGAAACAGATGTTCCATAACAGCAAAATTAAAAAAAAATTGCAAATCTCACAGTAAAATTCAAAAGGTGGAATTTCCATAAAACTTAAAAAAATCAAAGGCTGAAAATATATTAACCAACAAAGAATACACCTGGTAAAGGCATTTTCCGAAGAAAATGGTTGGTTATATCTGGTTTTATAGCAAGCTGAACCTCTAATTTTTATTATATGACAGTTGTTAATATCTCCGTTATATTTACAAAATTAGTCGAGTAACCCCTACTGACATAATTAATTAACGTGACAATTACTTGGGTCTACCAGCATAAACGATGTTAACATACATAAAAGATAACATACAGATCTGGCTTAAAAATCCCAACAAGCATATAAAAACCTAGTGCGTGTGATAAGTACCTTCTGTATTATTTGTGAAGTAGACACTGAATATTTATCTATAGGTCTTGATAATTTTTGACGAACTGTTTGAGAAAAAACACCATGACCATCTTGTTTTTTGCTCAAACACCGATGACGTTTTACTGCTGTAGTTAAATTGGAGGTGTATGTCGAACAATAAGACGAGAGGAGCTTTATGCATGGGTTCCTTAATCTCTAGCTAGTTCAGGCGGATATATTAATGGGACCCAATCAGCAAATTGTATCCTGTTAATGGAAAAAACTTCACCAATATAGTTGTAAGTGAAATTAAATGATTTAGCCTCTTTGGCCATTTTTTCTAACAAGTGCATGAAGGAACACCGAATGATATAAAAAAAGGGAAAAATCGACAAGGAGAGGCGCACAATTGGTTCCCATAGGACTGCCGACATCCTGCTGGAAATTGTTGCATCCAAATTCAAAAAGAAAACTTCACGCATACTGATCACTTGCTTTTCGGTGTAGCTTATTTTATTCTTTTTTAATTTTTAACAAAATATGCTAAATCGTATCTTGAAACAATAAATGTGTAGCGAATGGTACTCATTTGAAAATAAAGGTTATCGAATTATGTCTTTTTTGCTTTCCGTAAGACTTTTGCTATATTGACGTCAACCTTAACCTCCTGGAACTCTTGTTAAATCGCTTTCTTATATCATCGATAATAAAAATCATGATAGATAATTAAATGCAAACTCTGAAAAGTAATGTCTTATGTTACATGCGTGAGTCAAATATTCAATATACAGCCCCCGATGAAATATTACAACATAGAAAATACAAGAAATGAACAATGGGAAGCTCAAATCAATACTTAAGTCGTCAATTTTAACTTTCTATCAATCCTTATTGTCAATATTAAGATATAAGTAAAGATTTGAGGCATAATTAAATGTATCTGTGGAAAAAAATATTGTTTAAAATTGAAGCTATTGTAAAAGGATTTCATGGTATGTAAAGAACATGAAGAAAATACAAAATTCGATTCTAAAACAGTTGTTCTTCTACAAATCACTGGATCATCAGAATTCTCCATGAACGCTTTTTTTATATCGATGATATCGATTTCCTTCAGAAATAAAAACCGGACATAGTTGCTATTGCACGACTTCTTTAAGGACAGTGCAATTCCAATATATGCACTCTCTTCCTCTTTATCTATCTTCTTATGCAATACGATGAAACATTGATTTCAAACTCTCCGACAAGTTTTTAAATATCTTTATTTTGATTTTCTAGTTATTTTTTGTACTTCTAAATAATAAAGAGGCCCAGGTAGGCTTATAGTGTAGGTAGTTCATATGCAGTGATCACCAAACTGTCATTACTGCGTATTTAGTTCAAAACATGTGCGTTTGACTCCTATGTTATTGTATATTATTTCCATTATTCTTCCGGCAATTCTGTGGATCTGTATTGATACTCCCGCTTCACCCAACAACTAAACTAGCAGTCATCATGCATGTTATAAAGACAGAAATGTTCAATTTGGTTTAAAATACGCAACAAATAAAAACATACATTTAATCCAGCATTTTAATCGTATCAAAAATATAAGTTATACGACAAAAAAATAGTCAACTGCTATAACTTAATCGTCAATGTTGATGTTTTCAGGAATATTTGAAGCAGATTGGAAACCACGCCTGGGCGACTATCAAGATGAAGGTATTTTTGCTTAAAATTTCAAAACCAGTACAGAAATGAAATTCCTGTTTGTTCTTATACAGTTTTTGATAACAACACACATGTTGTTTAGCGCTTATAACCATAGTGTCGTCTATCCTTTCAAATATACATAAGAAATATAAAGCATATAAATAAGTACATTTAGATATTTACCAGATGAATCAATATTGAGCCGAAGTTTATTTTCGTTATTATTGTAGAGTCAGGAATTTAAAAAAAATGATTTAGAATCATCATTTTACATATTTCTATTTTTGTTCTTATATATTTTACTAAAAGGTTCAATAGAATATGAAAGATATGTAATAAAGATGCTTTTATATTTATATTAAAGTGTATATATATTTTACCAACAAGAGTGTTTATGGAAAACAAGACATTTTCATGGGTTTGGCACGCTGCAAAAGAGAAGCGAAAGATACCAAAGTGACATTTAAACTTGTAAGTCGAAAATAAACTGACAACGCCATGGCTAAAAAAGAATAAAACAACAGACAAACAATAGTTCACAAAAAACAACTTAGAAAACTATAGACTGAACAACACGAACCCAACCAATAATTGAGGGTGATCTCAGGTGCTCCGGAAGGGTAAGCAGATCCTGCTCCACATGTGGCACCTGTTGTGTTGCTCATGTTAGTACAAACCCGGTAATAAGTCTAATTCGGTAGGTCATATTCGGGAAAAGGGGACGGGATTGCAAATACCACATTAGGAACATATCCGCTATCATCTATAAAACGGATATTCCCGTTTGAATGATTTTACACTAGTAATTTTTGGGTCCCTTTCTAGCTCACTGTTCGGTACGACCCCAGGCTCCGTGTTGAAGACCGTACTTTGATCTGTAATGGTTTACTTTTATAAATTATGACTTGGATAGAAAGTTGTCTCATGGACACTTATACCTCATCTTCTTATATCTATTCCGTAACGGTCAACCAACTCGTGATGGCGTCTGTAAAATTTACGAAGGGATGATTTCCACTTCCTTTTGAGCAGCAACCCTTTACCAAAGAAATCATGATAGAAAATACAAGCCCTGGAGTATCTTATGAACTGGGAGATATATACTCTGTATGCAGGGGTTGCTGGAATGGTGCTACAAACAAATGGAAGTTCACAATTTGGAAACTGAAATCATCTCTTTTGTCATAATGTTTTGTTTTCAACCGATCCTTATTGTCAATTTCTAGATGTAAGTCAAGATATGAGGCAGATTTAACTGTATCTGTTGTATCCTGTATCTCACGTTCGATGAGAGAGATGCATTCAACATAGTCACCAAATTTTGAATTTCTAGTGAGAGAACATCATCTATCTAGCGGAAAGAAAAGTTGAAGGATACTGCTAACTTCGTTTCTTTCTTCCTAAGAACGTCCTGTATGAAGTCAGACTCATATGAATAAAGGAGCAAGTCGGCAAGAAGAGGGGCACAGTTGTTTCCCATCGACATGCCGATTTTTTTTTATAAAAAACACATCCTTAAAACGTAACAAAAATGTTGTCAATCAAGAAATCAAGCATCTTGATAACGTCAGTTTCAGGGATTTTTTTGCAATAATCTAATATAAAAAAAATTTCCTTATTACTTCAATATGTCGGTGATACATTTGACGCAAGTATCGCCACGTAGCCCTTCACACCTTCTGTTCTAAATGGTGTTCGCTTATTCTGTACACAAAACATTTATTTGAGCTAAATATATTTAAGATAATGCATTATATGATAAATATGTATTGTTTAAGAATTTGGGTTACTATTTACAAAATATGGTACGAGTGGTTCTAAACATTACAAATTATCAATTTATAAATCAATAAAATGATGTCATTCTTTTTATTGCATTACTAAATAAAAGGAATAGCTTTCATCGTTTCAATTTTTTTTTCTTTAAACCATTTAATTGTTCAAGAAATGAGTCATATTTAATAACTGTATGAAATCAAACGTTATAAAATCTTATGAAAATAAAAATAATGAAGAGTTCAGCCAAATATTATGACTTTTTGCTAAATTACAGAATATGTGCAGACAATTGCAATTGGAAACCAATTGTGCCCCTCTTCCTGCCGACTGGTTTCTTGATTATTATGAGGCTGGCTTTATACAGGAACTTCTTAGGAAGAAAGATAAGAAGTAAGCAATATCCTTCAACTTTACTTTCCGCTATATAGGTGATGTTCTCTCACTAAATAATTCAAAATTTGGTGACTATGTTGAACGCATCTATCCCATCGAACTAGAGATAAAGGATACAACAGATACAGTTAAGTCGGCCTCATATCTTGACTTAAATCTCGAAATTGACAATGAGGGTCGGTTGAAAAAAAAAATTTAAGATAAAAGAGATGATTTCAGTTTCCCAATTGTGAACTTTCCATTTCTTTGTAGCAACATTCTAGCAGCGCCTGCATACGGAATATATATCTCCCATTTGATACGATATTCCCGTGCTTGTATTTCCTATTATGATTTCCTTGATAGAGGGTTGCTACGTATACTCACAAGGAAGCTATTAAACCAAGAGTTTCAAATGCTGAAGTTGAAATCATCCCTTCGTAAATTTGACGGACGCCATCACGAGTTGGTTGACCGTTATGGAATAACCGTTTCACAGATGATATCGGATATGTTCCTTACGTCGTAACAACAATCCTCTTCCCTTTTCATGAATGTAACCTACCGAATTAGATTAATTACCGGGTTTGTAATAACATGAGCAACACGACGAGTGCCAGAATCTGCTTACCCTTCCGGAGCACCTGAGATCACCCCCAGTTTTTGGTGGGGTTCGTGTTGCTTAGTCTTTAGTTTTATATGTTGTGTTATGTGTACTATTAATTGTCTGTTTGTCTTTAAATTTTTATTTTTAGCTATGGCGTTGTCAGTTTATTTTCGATGTATTAGTTTGACTGTTCTTCTGGTATCTTTCGCCCCTCTTTGCTAGTGTGGAGGATTACTAAATTTCGAAATACTAAGGATTTTCTTATCCCAGGCATAGATTACCTTAGCCGTATTTGGCATAACTTTTTGGAATTTTTAGTCCTCAATGCTCTTTAACTTTGTACTTTTTTGGCTTTATAACTATTTTGATCTGAGCGCCACAGATTAGTCTTATGTAGATGAAACGCGCGTCTTGCGTATTAAATTATAAGCCTGGTACCTTTGATAACTAATTATATTTCCTAAACACTTGTAGATTGTGAAGCAAAATGTTAAACTTCATATCGTCCTTATCGGTTGTCAATCATCGTAAGGTAAACTGAGACAGTTGTTATACATCTTTCATTCTTGTTTATCACTTACACGAATTTAAAATTCAAATTAAAAATTTATATATTGGTCTCTAATGTTGTTTTTCAGGAAAAATTGACGATGCTTGGAAAAACCTCTCGATACATGATCTACAGAAAGGTACATCTGAATTTTGAAATTGATTTTGTTGTAAAAGGATAACTCTACTTTTAAAAATAACGACTCTGATTCCAATAAAATTTCCTTAGATACCAAAATCATCAGGATAAATAATTTTTATTTACAACATATTAGTAGAATGTGTTTTAAAATTCATATTCGGCATTTATATTGAAATCAACTATGCTACTCTTCAATGGACTTGTTTTAGATCACCCCTTTTTTTTTTGGAATTCGTGTTGCTCAGTCTTAAGGTTTCTATGTTGTCTTTTGTTTACTGTCATTTGTCTTTTGGTCTTTGCCTTGGCGTTGTCAGTTCATTTTCGACTTATGTGTTTGAATGTCCGTGTGGTATCTTTAGCCTCTCTTATTTAGATATTGCATTACTGACATGTGTTATGTAAACTAAAGCAGATATCTGAGTGACTAAACTATAAACCTAGTCTTTAGTAAGTTCTTAAAATGAATCGGCTAATGCCATTAATATTGACATAGAAATTTCTCCACGGATGGCATTATTAGCCCAGTAAAAATGGCTTCTGTAATGACATAAAACGTCAATAAAACAGTCTTTTTCTGTGAGTTATCTATAAAATATCATTAAGATCATTGATAATACTAAGGTTGTCCAGTCCATGACAATGATGGTATACTCAATATATATATAAGAAGATGTGGTATGAGTAAACAATTCAGATTTTGGTCACTGTGATGGTCGGTGGAGATTTTAATTTTAACAAACGATTTTATTTTAGTTTTCCTACTTTAATAGAGCAATATCCAAACAATATTCCAGGAATTGAGTAGCCAATGATAATTTCAAAATTTATTGCTAATTTTTAACGGAAAATATTTAAACACTTGGAAGTTAAAATGATTTGATTAAAGGTGATTAAATATCCGTTTGACATTTTTAAAGTCAAAATCTCGTGTGTGAAATCACCGACTGATCTTTGGATAATATATATTGCAACCATCAAAATGCCTGTATTGAATTGGACGCTATTTACCCCCTGTAAAGCACATTTGTGTCCCTTTTCGCGCGTCAAATCTTTAGGTTGTTTAATTTCTTGTTTAGTTTGTCTTTGGGTATGTTTCTTCATGTTTTGTCAATATGTTACTGTTCTCTTTTCTATTGACTTAACAATATTGTGTTGGACGGCCAGCAAAATTCGATGTTCTATTTGAGTATTGAGGTTAATGAGGCAAACTTCTCTTACTAAAGCAATATATGGAGAAGATTTGTCAATTATAAGTCACCAGACACCCTTCATTAATGAGAAAACCCAATGCCTTTTAGTCAGCTATAAAAGGCCCAACATTATTAATGTGAAACAATTCTAACGACAAAAACTATAATAGTCTAATGTATGATGAGTTTATCTACAACCACTGAGTGAATGCTACTGTTGATAGTGGTTTCCTCCTTGTAGTCCTCCAGCCCAGTAGTTGGAAATTCTGTGTTGGCATGAATTATCATTGAAATGGTCATAATTAAGTATTATTTTATACACAACATTAAATATTTCGTAATACTAAGGATTTTCTACCCCAGGAATAGATTACCTCACCCATTCTTGGCAAAACCTTAAGGAATTTTGGATCCTCAATGCTCTTCAACTTCGTATTTTATTAGGCTTTTAATTTTTTTTATTCAAATATCACTGAGGAGTCTTGTGAAGAAAAAAGGGGCGTTTGGCGTAAAAAGTTTATTTTTTTGTGATGAGTTTATTTGCTATAATTTTCGAAACATATATATGATAGATATGCATCAAAGACAACCACTGAATAACAGTTCACTGACTTAGGACAGGCATATAACAAATTTGGTGGTGTTAAGCATGCTTGTGAGCGCTCAGCCCTGTCCTAACCTAAGACAGTATTGTGACGGCACAACATACGAAAAAACGATAAAAATCAGTTGCAAATGTCTTAACTCAATAAATCAGTACAAAGCACATAAAACCACTAGACACAAGCACCGATATAAGAGTACTTGCACTTACTGAAAGATAGTACACAGCTGATTACAATTGATAATTAAATTAACAAAATTCTCCCACTCAAGTCTTAATAAGTACACATCAAACAGATTTGGTGTAAGGACACTACAACCCAGAAAAGTTTGAAATGACCTATACCTGTACTCGACTGTACTGATTTTTACTCGACCAGTCTTCTTAACCCATTCTCAACCTGTACGCGACCAGTTCCCGACCTATCTTTTTTCAGTCTGAACCATACTCGACCAAAGGCATGAACAATAGTCGACCAGTGTGAACCATCCTGATATGATAACCTCTACTATTAAACAACCTTTTTAACTTATATGACAACAGCCACAATAAAGTATAAACGGCTGTTTCACAATATTTTACACAGCCTTTACAATTTTTGTTTTATTCATGAAATGCCATGAATGTATGTCTGTTTAGGTTGAAAAATGATGAAAAAATAATGTTTGTTGAAGCTTGAAGCTTTACAATAATATATGATACTCTATGTCGAGATTCATATTAGAAAGTTGATATTTTTATGCACTCAAACGGGATTTTTTGACGTTATGCTGTAACATTATAAAAAGAGGTAACTTTGAAGTGTTATATATATATATAAAGTGATTAAAAAATGTCAGGTATCAAAGGTTTCAAAAATATCTATCAGACTTGGCCTAATTTTGCACTTTACTAAATTTAAATTTCACAAAAATAGGCAAAATTATGAATAGATGAAGTGATCAACACCTTCGTTATGCTTTTTATGAATAAAACGCCATGTCTTGCTTAATGGACAGAAACAAAATTGTTCATCATATTTCCATCAAATAACTATTTAATATATCAAGTAACGTATATATACAAGTTAAAAAAAATAATTTTACATCACATATGATTATAGAAATTGTCATATTTCTTCTTTTTTTCAAGGTTGTTGTGGGGATGCTTTTTTTGTAGTGTCCGCAACGCTGTAAAATCTTAGAATCTATTGAAGCAGTAAAACTACTGTTTTGTGTATAAATAGATCCCATCACTGTGTAGATATTTACTTATTAATGATGACTTTCTATATTGCCAAGACTTTCCAGCATCAAAGTATTACTGAAATGTAGAGTCCGTTACAACTGTAGTGTCCGCAACACTACTGATAAGCTTGTTTTTTAACATTGCTTTTCCTCATTTTCAGCCAAAATTGGTTGAATATCTTTCAATTGAAAGTATTAAACTTTATTATAATTTAAAAAAAGTAGAAATCTTACAATGAAAAATGAAAAATAACATACACAATACGAAATACTGTGTTGTTTGACTAAAAACAATCAAAATACATAGATATTGCTTTATCAATATTTGTTTTCCTATTTTTAAATAGTTAATTCAGTCTTAAGCTAAGCTTCTTGTTATAATGTCTTTGCAAAGTTAAATTTAACTATCATCTAATGTGTTGCGGACACTATCATTATTTGACCATTCACACATGTAACATATCAGTACTGCATTCACTTTCATAATGTTATTCACAACTTTTTTCCTTTTAAAAAATGATTAAAATCTTAACTTAAGTTGATTGATCAAACATTTCCATCATCTTTGCATGTTTTGAGACTATCACCAGTTCAGGTACCTAGTACTTGACGATAAAGTTAAAAAAAAGTAAGTGTTACACATGGGTCACATATTTCATATTTAGTTTGGTCAAGAGAAACTTTCTTCTGAAATAACCACATATTGCATAGGTACTATAGATAAATTAATACTGAACACTTTGGATCTGTTTTTGAACATTCAAGCTGAACAATAGAGTCCGTAACGTTTTCAACTTTCTTTAAAGACCTCTAAAAAAATTAATTGTTGATGAAGATTTCAACTAAACAGGTTTTCCTTTTAACATTCAATGTGCAGTGACAATTTAAGTTTGAATTCTTCTTATTTTATTCAAAAACAAATTATTTATAGCCATCTAATCAGAATATGAACCAATTTCTGAAAAAGGAAAACACGGACAAAAAATATTTTCACCCCCAAAATATAAGGAATATCACCACTGTTTCAAGGTAATAATTATACATTCTCATTCTTGCTATGAATGAAAAACCTAGAAACCCTTAATTATTGATGTTATCTTTCAACATTCAAATATAACAATATAAAGTCTAAGCAGTTAAAAATTGAATGTAGTGTCCGCAACGTTCTTCAAGCTTCTTTGAATACCTCTAAAAACTGTTAAATAAGAAATAAAGGTTTCAAATAAAAAGGTTTCCCTTTTAGTATTATATTTTAATTGACAAAATAAATTTAAATGGCTCTTGTTTTATTTAAAACAAATTATTTATAGCAATCTAATCAAAGTATGTACATATTTCTGAAAAAGGAAAATATAGACAAAAATCATTTTATTCAAAAGATATAGGGATTATCACTAAATGTTTTAGGTGATAATTATACATTCTTATTTGTGCAATGAATGAAAAGCCTAATAACCCTTTATTTTTGATGTTATCTTTCAAAATTAAAACATAACAATATAAAGTTTAAGCAATTAAAAAATAAATGTAGTGTCCGCAACGTTTTATAGGCCCCTAAACTCTGTAAAATTATTAGTAAGGCTTTTTAATAAAAAGGTTTTTATTTTGATATTTAATATGTGTGACAAAATAAGTTGAAATTATTCTTGTTTTATTAAAAAACAAATTGTTTATAGTAAACTTCGAAAAACTTTGAAAAAGTAAAACCCATTCACAAATCATTTTTTTTTTCTAAAATACATGTTTAAGGAATGTCACTCTTTTTTCTAGATGATAATCATACATTTTCATTCTTGTAATTAATGAAGACCCATAAACCTTTAGTTATTGGTGTACTCTTTCATATTTTAAGCATAACAAGGCTTCTGAGCAATGAAAAATCGCATCTGTGTGCTTCCATATTTTTACCCAGCACAGGAAATCCAGAAGAGGTTACACAAAGATCTTCTAGAATTTCCTTCTAGAGACATACTTCTTTCAGACAAATGATCAGTTTATAGGTAATATTCAAGTTGATTTTTTATTCAATTTGTTACAATCCTGTGTAAAATATTGTGAAACAGATATATTTACAGATTTGTACATCCTTACATGACTATTAGATTTATTAAATTATCTAAATTTTTAGTCTGAGTCTTAGTAAAAAAAAGACTGAATATGTTAAATTAAAAGGCATGAAAAATAATTACAATTGATCTCCTGGTCAGAGGTAAACTATGAAGTAATAATTCACTCATTTAAAAGAGCACACTTGGTCAGAGAGTAATACATTTTAACAAACTCCTTTAAAAATTAAACAACATGTTGTAAAACTTAAATCACAATGACTTTTGAATCCACTAAAAAAATAAGTTTAAGGACAAATTATTTTTACCTGTAAAACACTACTGTACTGGGGTAATAAACCTTATTATGGTGCTCTATGTATGCCATGCCTTAAATTTTGACAAAACTTAATTAATCAATGTATTTTTTTACTGAAACTTTGGAACACAATTTCGTTTTTAAAAGGTTATCAAGGATTGTTATGGAAGTTCTATAATATTAAATTCTCGATGTTACAAAACAAGGGTGTCATTTTTAAAACTTATTAAGTTAGTCTATATACAATTTAAAAAAAAATGTTTACTGCGTTATTTACTAAACTCGACTGACACCACACATTTAGAATGTAGAACAGAAGTCACAGGACAAAAAAAAACTTTCTGGTATTTTTCTTGAACAATATATAATATATAAAAGCTATTTTGTAAACAAAAATATAATGATCAAATAATTGTAAAAATCAATTTGTCAAAGTTGCTTGTTACTTAAATGGCTTCATGTTGCCAAGAAATATATCCTAAGCATAAATCTTCATTTATCAAGGCTTTTGAACAGCTGTAACATGACTAAATGTAATAAAAAGAAAATTGTTCATGATATTTCACTTATATAAAGCAATTATAAACAAATTATTTGTGAATTTTTGTCCTGTGCCTTTGTTTCCAATCAAATTTGTGACTTGGGACTTTTGTACTGTGACATTCTGTCCGTTTGCTCAAAATTTACCAGGCTTTTTTTCCAATAACTACAAAAAATATCTGAACATTCTAAAAGTTTTGAATAACATTTAAGATATTTGTATAATGGTCGAAAGTTCTAGTATTTTTTTATGTATATAATGCAATGTGAACATGATCACTTATATCAAATTTCAATTACCTGAAAACTTTATTTATTGCATGATATTGTTTTAATCGTACCAGAATTCATTTCCTTTGATCATCTTGTTTTTGTTTTATTTTTATTTTAGAGGTAATACAGAATGATGAATATGGTGTTGATGATTATATTATTTTTATTGTGAAATTTTGGTTTCAATGCTATATTAAATACATTTTGGATATCAAATTATTGTTCAAATTAATAGCCAAGAGAAATAACTAATAAGTAGTTTCTAAATTGATGAAATATAATATCAATATATAGATACAAATATAGGTCAAGGTTAGTTAAAACTTGGTCGAATATGGTTCAGACTAAATCGAGTATGGTTCGTAAAGTCATTCCGTACCCTAACCATTTCGTACTCCCCATTTCGTACCCTGGCAAAAACCATTTCGTACCCTGACCATTTCGTACCTTGACCATTTCGTACCTCATGGAATATTAACAATTTTCACAAATATCACTGGGACTTTTCCCTTATTTGTAAAGATATTTACTAACATTAACAGAACCGCACCGGACATGTTTTGTGAGATCTCAACCCTCTCCTATTATACCTCTAGCCAATGTGGAATCAACAAACACACAGCAATACGCACAGTAAACTCGAGTTTAAAAGAAGTCTGAGTCCTATGTAAGAATAAGTTGCAGATGAAACTTAGCAAAATGACAATGATCAACATCATTTTATAAAGGACTACTAGCATCTGCTGACTTTCCAGCTCTAGACCTCATTTAAACTGATCGAAAGATCATTTCTTAAAAATATGAAAATCAAGCACAATCCCTCCTGTTAGGGGTTAAGTATCATGTCATCGTGAATTATACAACAAGAACATAACCCGTATCATACCTGTTATATAAATACAATGGATAAGCGTGAATTCTTGAAAAAAGAAACCATGAGCCCGGAGGGCGAATGGTTTGTTTTTCATGAATCTACGCTTATCCATTGTATCTATAACTTAAACTATTGTGTTAATTTCTTTTCAAAATTAAAGCCTTTTCTTAATTAGAAGGTATTGTAAGTGAGTTTAAATAACCATGTTATCGTGTCCAACGATGCATTGATAAATCTCAGATCACAATTAATTGGGTAACAAAATACCAATATAACACTTCTACCTTTAAAGATCTTTATATTACCAGGCATATGAATATTATCTGTTTATACAAAATAAGACATATTCGAAATTATTTCTAATAAAATTGAAAATGGAAATGGGGAACGTGTCAAAGAGACAACAACCCGACCAAAAAGCATATATAAAGTATATATAATAAGTATGTTATCGAAATTTTTCTAGCACTCTAGGCACATCACGATTTTCTCGCATAGGAATTTGCGAACAAACCTTTGTAAAATTATGTAGTAAAACAGATGAAATCATACTATATTTATAAAACAAAAATTGACAAATAGAATGTAATCATTTTTGTTTCAAACATGTGAAATAGCCAATAATAATAAAAAAAAAACCGGTAAAACTCGCTATTATTACAAAAATATCCACTATAACATGCAAAATTAGAATAAAACCAGGATAACTTAAGAATTGGAACAACAGAGAGAATACAGGGATTCGAACCTAAACCGACAAATCCCTATCTTTAACTCATTGATTTTAACCATGCTAACCTAGCGGGTACCAACTCATACTATACGACTGCCTATTGTGTCTATATAAAGGTACAAGCCCTGTGTGTCCGATGAACCGATGTTTATCAGATGCTCATTTAAATATATAAAATAGACATCTATAGTGTAACCCATTGGTAGCCGAGAGGTTTCGTCGATGTGTTGATGTTAGTCACACATAACAGATTTCAAGGAAGGGTTCGATTCCCAGTGAAGGCATATAAAAATTACAAAAATTAAAGGTAAGTTTTTAAATTAATTCTATTAGTGAACAGAAATCAGTAAATTAGCAAATTCAAACTTAATGAAATTAGGCACACAAAGGAAACAATTGAATATAATTTGGTGAGTCAATTTCAGCGGCAGATTTAGGAAGCGTTGATTCTAGAAAAAGAATGCACGGTAAATGAATAGGCTGACGTCACCACAATGGTTTAATTTTAATTAATACACTGATTGTCTAGACTATCGGAAAAATAAAGTACTGACAGAGCATGTTGTAATACACATTTGATTCCTACATAATCTTTATTAGCAAAGCCAGGATGAGAATCTTTATGCAGGTTGTGTATTAGTTGTAATAGCTGACAGGTGTTTTACTTTAGTAGTACATAAGTTATTGTTTGGCAATACAAGTGAATGAAAAGTCCAATCACCACGGTTTTGGTCTGCAGGCCATTCAAAAACCGAGAAAAAAAAACAATAGTCCCCTGACTTCTAATATTGCTCCAAACGGACACAAACTTTTGTTAATAACTAATCGAAAATGAATTTGCGCTTTTTCTGTCAGTCAATATGACTAATCGCAACCTATGATATAGCAGTCTAGTTCTTACTAGGTGACTTCATGGATGGAAATATGAATACTGATCGTGTGGGTAGATCGATACAATTAAAATCATATTGTAACAACTATTATATATATATATATTATTTTAAGTGGATGATACGATTAGTTTATCACGAAAAGTTATTGGTGTTGGTCTGTGGTCGCTTGTAATGTTTTGTTAACTTTATCGTGCAACAGGATGCAAGTTTTCATATTTTAATGCATTTGTCAGGTTTTATTTCATCAGCTGTAAGTAGAGTTTAGAAGTAGTATTGCAATATATAATTACCCACCAACAACCGCAGAATTTCAGAAAGAGTGTGCTGCTTTTCTTATAGAGTTATGTTACATTGATAAATGTTTAAGCCAACACACTTGTGTTCAAGGGTAGTTAGGGGAACTACATCCCTAACGAGGAGTAGGTCTCATCTTGATTGCTCATTGGCTCTATTTGCATAAAATGTGAAAATTATATCATAACTATTGAGATTTATATTCACATTTATATCATTGATCCCGAAAAGAAATGTATGATAGAAAGTCCTGGCCGCGGCCGCCTTGATTTGTTGCCATAGGAATAACAGTCAGTGCGGGGCCTCTAAACTTATCTACCCGTTTTGTACAATGTACCAGCTAATATAAATTAATGCATCGGTTTGGAATCGAACCCACGTACGCCAACTCAGTTGCCTTATATGTTTAAGGGGATATGCTACAGTTTTGATCCCATGATGACATTTTGATGACAATTTGCATATAGGCTATTTTCTACTTGACTGATTAAATCAAATATGTAATAAAAAATATACACTCATGTGGTCCGAGTACACAGTTATCGTCCTTTGATTTTCGTTGTCCACAAATATAGTCCCTAGTGTGGACAGTGTGTTACTTGCCAATTTTGTTTATACCCCTTCCAAATTTATTTCTCCATGTTTTATGCCTCAAATAGCAAGAAGGGGGATGAAATTACACTGTAAAAAAATTTGGGTCATGAATTTTAAAGTATTGTAGTGATATGGTCCAGCTGAAAAAGGTTAAAATTAAGCACTTCGGAAGCTGTCAAAAGATTTCAAGACCCCCTTAACATAAAATTGTCCATATTTTGAGTTATAGCCGATGAAGTTTTCTATAATTTTGATATAATTTGTCCCAAAAGTAGTACAACACACTGTAAAAATATTATTGAGAAAGCGCAGGTGGGATGTTTTTAATTTTCATTTATTGTCTAAAAGAAATGCACTACGAAATAACTGTGTACTCGGACCTAAGAGGTGAAATCAGGAAATATAGAATCTGTACTTTGACAACTTTCCTGAATGGTTTGATGGTGTCAATTTGTCAAATAGCATGAAACTAAAGGATTTAAACTTTGATAGAGTTTCTGCAAAAATGACCAATTTTGGCATTATATGGTCAAAATAAGCATTTCATAGCTTTTTCAATTTTGATGCATAAGTGGCATTCTGACTTTCTATCTGACAGGTTTTCATGTGTCAATATTTGTGTTTCTATGCTTTAATCCAGTTGTATTACTCATTTGTGAACTTTGAATCTACAGAAAAGAAGATTATCTCAGACAATATGTGCAAAATTTGTTGTATAAATGACCCTCGTCTAACGCCCTGTTTGGATCAAGTTAAATGTGAGGAGCTTGGTACATAAAAGTTGAAGTCCATAATAAAGACCTCACTAAATTTGTATGAAAAGCACTTAACAATGTCTTTTGTACCTGTTTCATTTCACATAATATCTTTCTTTTCTTCTGTAGGATAGCAAGTGGTTCAAATATAAGCCTGTTGAGACTAAAATTGCCTGCAAGTTTTTCACTAAAAAGTGAAAAATCTTTGTATCAGACCATACTGTCTGCAAAAAAAGTTGAATGCAAGAGTCTTTTTGTGCTCAGATTTATTGTATCATGTCACCTGAGTATAGAAATGATAGACAAGACACACATTTTTATTTCCTATAGCTTCAATATGCATTTTTAAATGTAAATATGTGCTACGGCCTAAATTGACCCTAAATCATTTTCAGTCTTACTTGGCCTAAGACCCTTTTAAACTAATATGATATGTTATTTGTAAGTTTTCTTTCAATTTAAAGTACATTAAATACATATGTAAGGATTATTTATATCCAAAAAGCTTCACAAATTTAAAATTGCTGAAAAATATTACATCTTCATGTAAGGCCCCCCTTCATTGGAAAACCTCCATTTTTAGGCACAGGCTCATATAAATTTGACTTTTGAATAATTATGCTAAGTCTGATATATCAAATGAGTATTCTATTGCTTTAAATACATGATATATTATGTATTAAGGCATTTTAAAAGTATTTTTTTTGAAATATTTTAATTTTAAAAGCTCCAAATGTTGATAGTTGAATTTTTTCAATTTTAACGCCAAATTTAACACTCAAAGTTGAATATAGAATTTATCATATTGTCTATAATATATATCTTATTGCCATGAAACTTCGTAAGCAGCCTCATAATCTATTAAGCTTTGGTCATACCAAGTTTTATTAGGATTGGTCGACTTTTTCTATCCTATTAGGTCCGAGTACACAGTTATCGTCCTTTGATTTTCGTACAAATATAGTCCCTGGTGTGGACAGTGTGTTACTTGCCAATTTTTTTTATACCCCTTCCAAATTTATTTCTCCATGTTTTATGCCTCAGAAAGCAAGTATAGGGGGATGAAATTACACTGTAAAAAAATTTGGGTCATGAATTTTAAAGTATTGTAGTGATATGGTCCAGCTGAAAAAGGTTAAAATTAAGCACTTCGGAAGCTGTCAAAAGATTTCAAGACCCCCTTAACATAAAATTGTCCATATTTTGAGTTATAGCCGATGAAGTTTTCTATAATTTTGATATAATTTGTCCCAAAAGTAGTACAACACACTGTAAAAATATTATTGAGAAAGCGCAGGTGGGATGTTTTTAATTTTCATTTATTGTCTAAAAGAAATGCACTACGAAATAACTGTGTACTCGGACCTAAGAGGTGAAATCAGGAAATATAGAATCTGTACTTTGACAACTTTCCTGAATGGTTTGATGGTGTCAATTTGTCAAATAGCATGAAACTAAAGGATTTAAACTTTGATAGAGTTTCTGCAAAAATGACCAATTTTGGCATTATATGGTCAAAATAAGCATTTCATAGCTTTTTCAATTTTGATGCATAAGTGGCATTCTGACTTTCTATCTGACAGGTTTTCATGTGTCAATATTTGTGTTTCTATGCTTTAATCCAGTTGTATTACTCATTTGTGAACTTTGAATCTACAGAAAAGAAGATTATCTCAGACAATATGTGCAAAATTTGTTGTATAAATGACCCTCGTCTAACGCCCTGTTTGGATCAAGTTAAATGTGAGGAGCTTGGTACATAAAAGTTGAAGTCCATAATAAAGACCTCACTAAATTTGTATGAAAAGCACTTAACAATGTCTTTTGTACCTGTTTCATTTCACATAATATCTTTCTTTTCTTCTGTAGGATAGCAAGTGGTTCAAATATAAGCCTGTTGAGACTAAAATTGCCTGCAAGTTTTTCACTAAAAAGTGAAAAATCTTTGTATCAGACCATACTGTCTGCAAAAAAAGTTGAATGCAAGAGTCTTTTTGTGCTCAGATTTATTGTATCATGTCACCTGAGTATAGAAATGATAGACAAGACACACATTTTTATTTCCTATAGCTTCAATATGCATTTTTAAATGTAAATATGTGCTACGGCCTAAATTGACCCTAAATCATTTTCAGTCTTACTTGGCCTAAGACCCTTTTAAACTAATATGATATGTTATTTGTAAGTTTTCTTTCAATTTAAAGTACATTAAATACATATGTAAGGATTATTTATATCCAAAAAGCTTCACAAATTTAAAATTGCTGAAAAATATTACATCTTCATGTAAGGCCCCCCTTCATTGGAAAACCTCCATTTTTAGGCACAGGCTCATATAAATTTGACTTTTGAATAATTATGCTAAGTCTGATATATCAAATGAGTATTCTATTGCTTTAAATACATGATATATTATGTATTAAGGCATTTTAAAAGTATTTTTTTTGAAATATTTTAATTTTAAAAGCTCCAAATGTTGATAGTTGAATTTTTTCAATTTTAACGCCAAATTTAACACTCAAAGTTGAATATAGAATTTATCATATTGTCTATAATATATATCTTATTGCCATGAAACTTCGTAAGCAGCCTCATAATCTATTAAGCTTTGGTCATACCAAGTTTTATTAGGATTGGTCGACTTTTTCTATCCTATTAGGTCCGAGTACACAGTTATCGTCCTTTGATTTTCGTACAAATATAGTCCCTGGTGTGGACAGTGTGTTACTTGCCAATTTTTTTTATACCCCTTCCAAATTTATTTCTCCATGTTTTATGCCTCAGAAAGCAAGTATAGGGGGATGAAATTACACTGTAAAAAAATTTGGGTCATGAATTTTAAAGTATTGTAGTGATATGGTCCAGCTGAAAAAGGTTAAAATTAAGCACTTCGGAAGCTGTCAAAAGATTTCAAGACCCCCTTAACATAAAATTGTCCATATTTTGAGTTATAGCCGATGAAGTTTTCTATAATTTTGATATAATTTGTCCCAAAAGTAGTACAACACACTGTAAAAATATTATTGAGAAAGCGCAGGTGGGATGTTTTTAATTTTCATTTATTGTCTAAAAGAAATGCACTACGAAATAACTGTGTACTCGGACCTAAGAGGTGAAATCAGGAAATATAGAATCTGTACTTTGACAACTTTCCTGAATGGTTTGATGGTGTCAATTTGTCAAATAGCATGAAACTAAAGGATTTAAACTTTGATAGAGTTTCTGCAAAAATGACCAATTTTGGCATTATATGGTCAAAATAAGCATTTCATAGCTTTTTCAATTTTGATGCATAAGTGGCATTCTGACTTTCTATCTGACAGGTTTTCATGTGTCAATATTTGTGTTTCTATGCTTTAATCCAGTTGTATTACTCATTTGTGAACTTTGAATCTACAGAAAAGAAGATTATCTCAGACAATATGTGCAAAATTTGTTGTATAAATGACCCTCGTCTAACGCCCTGTTTGGATCAAGTTAAATGTGAGGAGCTTGGTACATAAAAGTTGAAGTCCATAATAAAGACCTCACTAAATTTGTATGAAAAGCACTTAACAATGTCTTTTGTACCTGTTTCATTTCACATAATATCTTTCTTTTCTTCTGTAGGATAGCAAGTGGTTCAAATATAAGCCTGTTGAGACTAAAATTGCCTGCAAGTTTTTCACTAAAAAGTGAAAAATCTTTGTATCAGACCATACTGTCTGCAAAAAAAGTTGAATGCAAGAGTCTTTTTGTGCTCAGATTTATTGTATCATGTCACCTGAGTATAGAAATGATAGACAAGACACACATTTTTATTTCCTATAGCTTCAATATGCATTTTTAAATGTAAATATGTGCTACGGCCTAAATTGACCCTAAATCATTTTCAGTCTTACTTGGCCTAAGACCCTTTTAAACTAATATGATATGTTATTTGTAAGTTTTCTTTCAATTTAAAGTACATTAAATACATATGTAAGGATTATTTATATCCAAAAAGCTTCACAAATTTAAAATTGCTGAAAAATATTACATCTTCATGTAAGGCCCCCCTTCATTGGAAAACCTCCATTTTTAGGCACAGGCTCATATAAATTTGACTTTTGAATAATTATGCTAAGTCTGATATATCAAATGAGTATTCTATTGCTTTAAATACATGATATATTATGTATTAAGGCATTTTAAAAGTATTTTTTTTGAAATATTTTAATTTTAAAAGCTCCAAATGTTGATAGTTGAATTTTTTCAATTTTAACGCCAAATTTAACACTCAAAGTTGAATATAGAATTTATCATATTGTCTATAATATATATCTTATTGCCATGAAACTTCGTAAGCAGCCTCATAATCTATTAAGCTTTGGTCATACCAAGTTTTATTAGGATTGGTCGACTTTTTCTATCCTATTAGGTCCGAGTACACAGTTATCGTCCTTTGATTTTCGTACAAATATAGTCCCTGGTGTGGACAGTGTGTTACTTGCCAATTTTTTTTATACCCCTTCCAAATTTATTTCTCCATGTTTTATGCCTCAGAAAGCAAGTATAGGGGGATGAAATTACACTGTAAAAAAATTTGGGTCATGAATTTTAAAGTATTGTAGTGATATGGTCCAGCTGAAAAAGGTTAAAATTAAGCACTTCGGAAGCTGTCAAAAGATTTCAAGACCCCCTTAACATAAAATTGTCCATATTTTGAGTTATAGCCGATGAAGTTTTCTATAATTTTGATATAATTTGTCCCAAAAGTAGTACAACACACTGTAAAAATATTATTGAGAAAGCGCAGGTGGGATGTTTTTAATTTTCATTTATTGTCTAAAAGAAATGCACTACGAAATAACTGTGTACTCGGACCTAAGAGGTGAAATCAGGAAATATAGAATCTGTACTTTGACAACTTTCCTGAATGGTTTGATGGTGTCAATTTGTCAAATAGCATGAAACTAAAGGATTTAAACTTTGATAGAGTTTCTGCAAAAATGACCAATTTTGGCATTATATGGTCAAAATAAGCATTTCATAGCTTTTTCAATTTTGATGCATAAGTGGCATTCTGACTTTCTATCTGACAGGTTTTCATGTGTCAATATTTGTGTTTCTATGCTTTAATCCAGTTGTATTACTCATTTGTGAACTTTGAATCTACAGAAAAGAAGATTATCTCAGACAATATGTGCAAAATTTGTTGTATAAATGACCCTCGTCTAACGCCCTGTTTGGATCAAGTTAAATGTGAGGAGCTTGGTACATAAAAGTTGAAGTCCATAATAAAGACCTCACTAAATTTGTATGAAAAGCACTTAACAATGTCTTTTGTACCTGTTTCATTTCACATAATATCTTTCTTTTCTTCTGTAGGATAGCAAGTGGTTCAAATATAAGCCTGTTGAGACTAAAATTGCCTGCAAGTTTTTCACTAAAAAGTGAAAAATCTTTGTATCAGACCATACTGTCTGCAAAAAAAGTTGAATGCAAGAGTCTTTTTGTGCTCAGATTTATTGTATCATGTCACCTGAGTATAGAAATGATAGACAAGACACACATTTTTATTTCCTATAGCTTCAATATGCATTTTTAAATGTAAATATGTGCTACGGCCTAAATTGACCCTAAATCATTTTCAGTCTTACTTGGCCTAAGACCCTTTTAAACTAATATGATATGTTATTTGTAAGTTTTCTTTCAATTTAAAGTACATTAAATACATATGTAAGGATTATTTATATCCAAAAAGCTTCACAAATTTAAAATTGCTGAAAAATATTACATCTTCATGTAAGGCCCCCCTTCATTGGAAAACCTCCATTTTTAGGCACAGGCTCATATAAATTTGACTTTTGAATAATTATGCTAAGTCTGATATATCAAATGAGTATTCTATTGCTTTAAATACATGATATATTATGTATTAAGGCATTTTAAAAGTATTTTTTTTGAAATATTTTAATTTTAAAAGCTCCAAATGTTGATAGTTGAATTTTTTCAATTTTAACGCCAAATTTAACACTCAAAGTTGAATATAGAATTTATCATATTGTCTATAATATATATCTTATTGCCATGAAACTTCGTAAGCAGCCTCATAATCTATTAAGCTTTGGTCATACCAAGTTTTATTAGGATTGGTCGACTTTTTCTATCCTATTAGGTCCGAGTACACAGTTATCGTCCTTTGATTTTCGTACAAATATAGTCCCTGGTGTGGACAGTGTGTTACTTGCCAATTTTTTTTATACCCCTTCCAAATTTATTTCTCCATGTTTTATGCCTCAGAAAGCAAGTATAGGGGGATGAAATTACACTGTAAAAAAATTTGGGTCATGAATTTTAAAGTATTGTAGTGATATGGTCCAGCTGAAAAAGGTTAAAATTAAGCACTTCGGAAGCTGTCAAAAGATTTCAAGACCCCCTTAACATAAAATTGTCCATATTTTGAGTTATAGCCGATGAAGTTTTCTATAATTTTGATATAATTTGTCCCAAAAGTAGTACAACACACTGTAAAAATATTATTGAGAAAGCGCAGGTGGGATGTTTTTAATTTTCATTTATTGTCTAAAAGAAATGCACTACGAAATAACTGTGTACTCGGACCTAAGAGGTGAAATCAGGAAATATAGAATCTGTACTTTGACAACTTTCCTGAATGGTTTGATGGTGTCAATTTGTCAAATAGCATGAAACTAAAGGATTTAAACTTTGATAGAGTTTCTGCAAAAATGACCAATTTTGGCATTATATGGTCAAAATAAGCATTTCATAGCTTTTTCAATTTTGATGCATAAGTGGCATTCTGACTTTCTATCTGACAGGTTTTCATGTGTCAATATTTGTGTTTCTATGCTTTAATCCAGTTGTATTACTCATTTGTGAACTTTGAATCTACAGAAAAGAAGATTATCTCAGACAATATGTGCAAAATTTGTTGTATAAATGACCCTCGTCTAACGCCCTGTTTGGATCAAGTTAAATGTGAGGAGCTTGGTACATAAAAGTTGAAGTCCATAATAAAGACCTCACTAAATTTGTATGAAAAGCACTTAACAATGTCTTTTGTACCTATTTCATTTCACATAATATCTTTCTTTTCTTCTGTAGGATAGCAAGTGGTTCAAATATAAGCCTGTTGAGACTAAAATTGCCTGCAAGTTTTTCACTAAAAAGTGAAAAATCTTTGTATCAGACCATACTGTCTGCAAAAAAAGTTGAATGCAAGAGTCTTTTTGTGCTCAGATTTATTGTATCATGTCACCTGAGTATAGAAATGATAGACAAGACACACATTTTTATTTCCTATAGCTTCAATATGCATTTTTAAATGTATATATGTGCTACGGCCTAAATTGACCCTAAATCATTTTCAGTCTTACTTGGCCTAAGACCCTTTTAAACTAATATGATATGTTATTTGTAAGTTTTCTTTCCATTTAAAGTACATTAAATACATATGTAAGGATTATTTATATCCAAAAAGCTTCACAAATTTAAAATTGCTGAAAAATATTACATCTTCATGTAAGGCCCCCCTTCATTGGAAAACCTCCATTTTTAGGCACAGGCTCATATAAATTTGACTTTTGAATAATTATGCTAAGTCTGATATATCAAATGAGTATTCTATTGCTTTAAATACATGATATATTATGTATTAAGGCATTTTAAAAGTATTTTTTTGCAACATTTTAATTTTAAAAGCTCTAAATGTTGATAGTTGAATTTTTTCAATTTTAATGCCAAATTTAACACTCAAAGTTGAATATAGAACTTATCATATTGTCTATAATATATATCTTATTGCCATGAAACTTTGTAAGCAGCATTATAATTTATTAAGCTTTGGTCATACCAAGTTTTATTAGGATTGGTCGACTTTTTCTATCCTATTAGGTCCGAGTACACAGTTATCGTCCTTTGATTTTCGTTGTCCACAAATATAGTCCCTGGTGTGGACAGTGTGTTACTTGCCAATTTTTTTTATACCCCTTCCAAATTTATTTCTCCATGTGTTATGCCTCAAAAAGCAAGTAGGGGGATGAAATTACACTGTAAAATAATTTGGGTCATGAATTTTAAAGTATTGTAGTGATTTGGTCCAGCTGAAAAAGGTTAAAAATAAGCACTTCGGAAGATGTCAAAAGATTTCAAGACCCCCTTAACATAAAATTGTCCATAGTTTGAGTTAGAGCCGATGAAGTTTTCTATAATTTTGATATAACTTGTCCCAAAAGTAGTACAACACACTGTAAAAATATTATTGAGAAAGCGCAGGTGGGATTTGTTTAATTTTCATTTATTGTCTAAAAGAAATGCACTACGAAATAACTGTGTACTCGGACCTAAGAGCTACTTTCTGAGTAAAATGAGGTCGAAATTTCAGATATTTGCTCAAAATTCTGATTTGTGGACGTATTTTTTCGTTTCGACGGAAATCCATAACTTTTTTGTTTTAAAAGATAAACAAAAGCTGTTTTTTGTTAAATTATTTGTAATTTCTGTTTTATGTAAGTATCGTATAAATTAATGCATTTTTATTTTTTAAAATAACTCATGTTTATCAAATATGTTCATGAATATAGAAAAAAAAACCCTCCTTTTTTGCTTTTTCTTTATCGAATTTAAAAAAATTGTAATGTTGACTTTTTCATGAAAATTGGTACTAATACTCTTCATACGTAATCAAACCAAAAGTCATATGTTTATTGTTACTATTTTGTTACTAATAGGATTTATACAGAATGTGTTTTATATAGTACAACATTACTAAAATAGGAAAAAAAGAGCTCTATGATACCAAATAAATAAACAACAAAAATATACAGGACTACAGGACGCAAATTGTAAGTTACCGCAGGTGCTTCGGATAAATAATTACGCAGTTCATCCTTAAAACAAAGCAAAAATAAATCTGAAAGTAACCCATGTGCTTTTGATCGGTAAGTAGTTCTTACATACTCTCCTATCTAAATATATTATAAAGCGTATAAAACATGGCAAAATCCGTATCACATGCCTAAGGGCCCTCGGGCTGATATTGGTAACTCGGGATGTTACAGCATGTGTCCGGACTTTGCCATGTATTAGAAAATTTATCACATGCTCCCAGCTATTATCATATGCCTTTCCGTAACGTTATCGCTTGGCATTCCGGCATTACTCGGCAAATTCACTAAAATACACCTCAATGGTATATTTTCAATGAAAAAACAATTACAGTAAGGTACAAAACAATTACAAAATATATTAGGAAGCAAGAAAATATATTATGTAAAATGCAAAAAAAGTAAATGATACAATAGATGCATTTTCAAAGTTTTCAGCATAGTTTGGAAAGTTACTTTACAAAAGTCTACCTTTCCAGATAGTTCATTATGTTTTGTTGAAATTTTTTATCGTTAATATCAAAATTTATTATACTGTTGTTTTTCTACTTTGTTGATGCATATGATAGAAAGATTACATGTCGGATGTATTACATTTGGCGTCCGAGTTCGTAAACGTTTCACTTTTTTAACTTCTATTTGAGAACCCCTTAAAAGAATCAATATATTAAATTGTTATTTTTCTCCATTGTTAAACGATTTATTAGAAAACACTCAGACACATTTAAACGTGTAACATGAGGTCAAATATATAATACAATATATGTAAATAACATGACAGAAGAACAATTAAACATAGCTCATTAGCATCAAACAGTGTGAATGATTATGCAAAAAGATATTCAACATATATGGATCGAAATGACATAAATCAAAGAAATACATTTACTTTTCTGATAAACAAGGATTGTTGAAGTACAAAATGTATATGATAAAAAGATCAAAACATGCCATTTTTTATATCGGATGTATTATCAGCTCTCGGTCAATAATTGCCATTGAGCTTTCGACTCTTGGGCTGATATTGAACACTGGGATGATAATACATCTGATATGAAAAAAGTCCAGCATGATTAAAATTTTAACAAGTTCATACCTCAGTAAGAAAATAAAATAAACATAATACATAAGTCAGCATGAGTACAGAGTAGAAGAGCTCAAACTTAAACATGACAAATTTTAAAGAGCTTATAAGTACATGCAGCATGAAAAAATAAAATTAACAACCCATACGTCAGCATGAGTAGAGAGTAAAAAGGTAATACGTCAACATGAAAAGATTGAAGCTCATACGTCAGCATGAGAAGTTGTAAAAGAAACTCATACGTCAGCATGAGTATAAAAAAGACCTCATACGTCAGCATGAGTAGAAAATAAGACATCATACGTCAGCATGATGAGGTAGAAAGAAACTCATACGTCAGCATGAGTAGAGAATAAAACAATCATACGTAAGCATGAGAAGATGTAAAAGAAACTCATACGTCAGCATGAGTAGAAAATAAGACATCATACGTCAGCATGATGAGGTATAAAGAAACTTATACGTCAGCATGAGTAGAGAATAAAAGAGCTCATACGTAAGTATTAGAAGATGTAAAAGAAACTCATACGTCAGCATGAGTAGTATAAAAGAAACCCAACGTCAGCATGAGTAGAAAATAAGACTTCATACGTCAGCATGAGAAAGTATAAAGAAACTCATACGTCAGCATGAGAAGGAAATAAAAGAGCTCATACGTAAGCATGAGAAGATATAAAAGATAATCAAACTTCAGCATGAGTAGAAAAAAAGAAACCAATATGTCAGCATGAGTAAAAAATAAGATGTCATACGTCAGCATGGGAAGGTTAAAGGAAACTCATACGTCAGCATGAGTAGAGAATAAAAGAAACTCATACGTCAGCATGAGTAGTATAAAATATCAAAATATATTTAGAAAAACATAAATACAAAGAACTAAAGTCATAAAATTACAGCTATAAGTACATGTATATACAACAATTAATAATGAATACTACTATATAATCCCCAGAGGCACTAGCAACAAAAGGAGAGAGGTGGGGATGGTGGCGGTAATTTAAAATATGAAAATCCAATCAAAACGTAATGAAAATATCTGACGACAAAAGTGCACTGCTATTGATCTGAAAGCAGCAAAATAGATGACGTATATCCCAAACTAAGTTGAAAATGAGGCTAACATGATCTAGAGGTACAAAAAAGGGAAACCCTATCTTATGACTAAAACTGAGATAATCTTTATATAAACATCAATTATCCAAATAATTGTTAATTTATATTCATCCTTAAAGTTGACAGAGAGCGAAATAACTTTATTGTTGAAGACTGTATTTGATCTTAATAATGTCTTATGTTTTCAAGACAAAACTATCTCACTGATTTATACCTTGCATCTCCTTTGATATCCAGTATTGCGATAAGTGACCAAGTATCTATGTGTTGTTTTTCAATGTGGAATAATTGAATCCTCAGACTAAATAAAGATCCAGTGCTAATAAAACTATTTCTTAAAACTAATATATAATATGAAAATAGAAATATTACATTGGAAAAACTGGGGACTAACAGCTGCATACACATAATAAACATTAAGAGTTATCCCCCTATTAACATATAAATGAAAATTAATATACAGAAAACTTGGGGGATAAGATAAAATTTGATGATAAAAGTATAGAATTTTATCGAAAAGTCCATACAGATGCATAGAAGCTGTAGCCCCAAGTTAATTTCTCCTTTTATTGCCAGTACAACAGTTTAAGACAAGGAAATTGATGAAACTAACTGATTTTGAGCTTGTTGAATTACTCTTGGGCTGGTATGAATATATCTAGTATAACAATCTGATAACCACCTGCCTAATGTTTTATTCAAGTGGTCTTCTAATCTTACTTGTTGCTGCTCCAATTCTTAAAGAATGTCCATTATAATTTTTGCTTTGAAGACCTAAATTGTCTAAAATAATTTTGACATTTTGATGAAAAATTGTCTACTTAAAGGATTGCCATCATCAGAGACAAACAGAGCATCGGATGTAATACTTGACATTTTTCTACGAAGAGACAAATAATTTTTAACAGCAATGCAAGGACAAATAATATGTCCACTTTTGTATAAGGGTATTGTAACACCCTGTCTGAAAGGATCTGTTTTAGATTTTTTTAAATGTAACAGAATGTGATCTTCAAAAATTTCTAAATCACCAACACACACATGTGTTTCCGAATCAAAATTGCTAAGTATAGTGAACTCTCCACAAAGCAAAAAAGCGAAAAAAGCTACAACACAAGCTGCCTCTAACATTACATTGTTAAAAAGACTGAAAAAATTGCTTCTCAATAGCATTACCATTTTGTACAACAAATTTAAAGACATAGTAATTGGCAATCTAGGCCTTTTAACACAACCTTTCTGCTTCTTTTTTAAACCATTAAAAATTGTTTGTAAACATAATAATGGCTTGCCATATTGTTCTAAAGGACTAAATCTTGAATATTGCAGATAATAATATCTTATACCACATAAATACAGTTTAATTGTGCTATATTTTAAACTTTTATGTTCATCGCAAAAGGCAACAAATCGCATTAACAAAGTTTTTGAAACAGTCCAAAATGATCCCTGCAATAAGGAGAACTTCTTATATAGATCAAAACCTGTAGTATAATGCGATCTTGTACTATCAGCTTCTGAATATTTCCATAACGTGTCTACTGAGCTGTCCAAAGAATGTCTGGAAGCTGTGGGCAAGGACTGGCTGTTTCTTCTGCTAAAGGTGCTAAAAGTCTGAACTTTTTCATCTGAAAACGAGACAATGCATCAGCAATTACATTAGATTTTCCCGGTAAATGTTCACTATAGACAGAAAAGTTATAAGTTGCAGCACACATTGTAAGTTTACGCATTAATTTCATAATGTTTGTTTCTTTCGATCGACCTTTAGCAATAATGTGGACTGTTGCTAAATTGTCACAGTAAAAAAGAATCATTTTACCACACCATTCCTTACCCCATAGAACAGCTGCAAAAACTATAGGATAAAGTTCCAAAAAGGCCATAGATGCAGCAAAGTCGGATTTGCATGGTACCTTTTTAGGCCAACGGTCACAAAACCATTTATGCTGGTAATATCCACCAAATCCTATCAAAGAGGACGCATCTGTATAAAGCATCATATCTGCTGCTACAGTTAAAGACTTTTCATAAAAGAAATTGATGCCATTCCAATTTTTTTAAAAAGATAACCGCATGTATAAATCAGCTTTGTACTCCTTGTTTAAATGAACATGATAAAAACTCTCTTTGACAGATGACATTAACTTGTACAAATAACTAACAAAAGAGCGTCCTGGAAGAATAACTCTAGTTGCAAAATTTAAATGTCCAAGCAACTGTTCAAGTTCTTTCCTAGTACAGGACTTTTTACTTAAAATTAAAGTTATAAAATCTGTAAATCTTATCACTTTGTCTTGAGGCAATCTAGCTTGCATATTTACAGTGTCTAATACAATGCCTAAATATTCTAACACACAAGTAGGACCAACAGTCTTTTTCTTCGATAGAGGAATACTCAGTTTGTTAAAAATTCAAGGTAAAGCCATTATTCTTTCTCCACACTCAGTAGGCCTATCAACTGTTAAGAAATCATCTAAGAGGTGAAAAATTACATTAATGTTATAATTATTATTGGCTATCCAACATATACTTCTTGACAACATATCAAATAATTTGGGACTAGATCGACAACAAAAAGGAAGTCTTACATAATGGTAATAAAAATTGTCCCATTTAAAACAAAATAAATGCCATTGGGTAGGTAAAATAGCCAACTGTTTGAACGCATCGCAGACGTCTACCTTACAAAAGATACTATTTAAACCATATTCTTGAATTGCGTTGATTGCATTATCAACTTTAATGTAACTAAGTGAACATAAATCTTTGTCTATCAAATCATTCACACTATCATTATCACAGCTGTTGTGAGGCGAGGAAAGATCCAATATAAGTCTTTTCTTAAAAGAATATTTATGTACTACTATACCGATTGGACTAACCCTTTAAACAGAAAAAGGGGGTGTAAAAAATGTCCCTCAATGAAGCCTTTAACCAATTCATCTTGTTTTAGAGCAGTTACTGAATCTGGATCTTTCCTGGCTGACAAAGCATTTTTACATTCATATGTAGAAATGTTAATGTCAGAAACTAACATATCAAAACCATATCTAACACTGTTACACAGTAAGCTAACAAAGTTTTTGTCAGGTTGATTTCTTAGCTCAAATTCTAACTGGTCACAATTTATAGGCGAAGAAGCTCTATAATTAAAAGGTAGTCATTTTTTCGGAACTAATTTACTGTTTGCTTTAACTAAGTTTTGATCATTGTGTTAATGACCTTCTTTGTAGCTATGACAAGCAACTTTGCCATGAGTTTTACTTTTACAAGTTTTACAAGCATGTACGTATTTACAATAAGGTTTAGAGCAACCTTTAAACCCATTGAAATTGTTGCAAACAGGTAAACCATCTACAAATATAACATCACGGCCAAGAGAATCAGGTGTGTTTCTGTATGAAGTAGAATTTTTTTGTGGCTGAAAATTTTGCTGCTGTACACTACACATAACGGTGGAGTGAGTTGTTGAGTGACACTTCCTACATGTGTTGATCTTAGAAACTGCACATACCATATTACGTAAATCTGGGTCCCCTTTTGACCAATCTATTTTGATGTTGTGCTGAATTAGCATAACAGCACATTTCTGGCCAGATGTTTGCTGTTTCAATAATGTGTGCCAGGTATAAATCTAGCTCCTCGTTTCTGTTAGGGAAAGCTGTACCCATAATACGTTTGTATCGCCCAAAGGCAATATCAAATTCGTCCATTGATAGATTTCTCTGGAGTCTTACATCTGACTCTTTATTCTTTCTAATAGTAGTGTTTTCATAGTTTGGAATTAATAACATATTAAGATTCACATCTTTACCTGCAATAATATCGTTCCTTAATTCGGGGGAAACCATGTCTACAGCTGAAAACGAGGAAGCTGGGTATCCGAATTTTCCTAGAGTTGAAGAATTTGCAGAATAAACAGGAATAGTCGAATTAAATGACGACGCAATGCCTGGTGAAGTTGAACCATTTCCAAAAGCTGTTGATAAAGTAAAACGTGGCTGTATCTGATCGCCTTGTTTATTCAAATTTTGCATAGACTGTTGACACAGTTGAATCGTGTTCATGAGGAGGTTTTCCATGTTTACATTTTGATTGTTTATATTCTGTGTCGTTGCGTGCGGAGATGAAGAAGTGGGCGGAAGCTGAATGGTTGCGTGCGCAGATGAGGTAGAAGGCGTAGTGATCACCTGTGAAGTTGGAAGCGAGTGGATAATCAACCGCGGATTAACATCGCTATCAATATTATTAATGTCAATAGAATCAAATCCGGTTGCAGCACTTACGTTTAAAGAATTCCTTTCAGCTGAATTCTCGGAATTATCAATCACTGCGGAACTATTTTCATTAGATTGATTGTCCAAGTATAATCTTCTCAAACTACTATTTGATAATTGTCCCGAATTTACCGAGGGCAGCCTTTAGTTGATACGCAGTCCAATTAGAAGGATTTTGGTCGTTTAACGTTTCTGTTTGTACACGACTTGCCGATTTCCTCCTTGTAGCCATTTTTGTTCCACAAGGTCGTGGCAGAAAGTATGTTAAAGAAACAGGACATCATGAATTCGTAAAGTTTTAGATCACACACAATAATGTACAAATATCGATTTATAAGTATAAATATCCAATCAAATTTAAAATATGAAAATCCAATCAAAACGTAATGAAAATATCTGACGACAAAAGTGCACTGCTATTGATCTGAAAGCAGCAAAATAGATGACGTATATCCCAAACTAAGTTGAAAATGAGGCTAACATGATCTAGAGGTACAAAAAAGGGAAACCTTATCGTATGACTAAAACTGAGATAATCCTTTATATAAACATCAATTATCCAAATAATTGTTAATAAATTCCTACAAGAAATAAAAAATGAGAACACAATGAAATAACCAATAGAGAGTAATGAATCTGCTGTAGCAGAACAAAATGTAAAAATCAACAGTGGAAATAGTTATTTGTCCGCCATTACTGGACATCACAAAAGCTCCCGTAAAATTTTGACGTCATAATAGAAAATATATGACGCCACAACGAAAATTGATTGTTTTATGAGATTGAAAGTTCATGCGGAACCGATTTCCAAATAGCGATAAGTTGTATTCTTCCTCAGCATTAATGAACATGTAACACTTTAATGTCTAATAGCTACGATTGAATATACTCTCTGATCAATTGCAGAATCAATTTGTAATAGATGTATAACATTTTAAGTTGTATTTGCCTTTTGTTTTAACTTGTCAGGTGCCTAAATATATTTGTGAACCGTGTGGATACTATCATTTCCACAACTAAAGAATAAAACTGACAAAATATCAAATTGTTTTTATCTGATTCCATTTATGTATAGTCAACAGGTAGAATATTAGACAGTCGTTTTACTAGAAATGGGTAAAACTACAAAAATAATAAGAAAAATGGATTCGAAAAACGAATACCAACTTGCTACTAAAGGCACACATTGATTATTGTTTACGAATCCCCTGCTTCCTATAAATTCTCTAATACATTCTTTAGATAAACATAATTCACAAACAAACGTACAATAAACTGAATTGATACCTGGTACTGCTAACGTGTTGCATAAGATACTATTCTTTTACTTAAAAACAATATTACAAATGTGTACATTTTGCAGATCAGGAATTAAAACTTGTCTTAGTAGGAACGACTGGAGTCGGAAAGACCTCTACAGGAAACATGATTCTCGATCAAGAAGACTTGCAGGCCAACAAGGAATCAAAATCGAATAAAATGTTAATTTCAAGACGGACAATAGTGAACGATAGACAAGTATTAGTTATTGATACTCCAGGTTTGTATGAAAGTCAACATAAAAATAGACGTACGCATTCACGGAACGAAATTTTAAAATTAGTAGCACCTGGAATTCCGTCCTTTGTTATTGTTTTATCTACTGATATACCATTCTCTATGGAAACCGAAAAATGTTTAAAGAATTTTTTGGAACCTTTTGGGAAAAATTTTGTAAACTCTGCTGTAGTAGTTTTCACAGGTGCAGATCATTTAAAAGCAAAGGAGTCGAGTTTGAGCAAGCATTTGGATGGTAACAGACTTTTGGAATCATTTCTGAAATTGTTTGGTAAAAGAATGGTTCCGTTTAACAACAATGATCCATCTATTCTTGAAAAAGAATCACAGAGACGACATTTGATGTCAATAGTTATTCAAATGAACGAATCTCTGAAAACATATTATACGTATCAGCAATACAAACAAATAGAGCAAAAACTTCAAAAAATGGAAAAAATTAAGAAAGATCAAGTCAGAAAAGGAAAAAAACGAGGTAGAGGATCAATTGCACAGCATCCCATATATCCCGCGAAAGAAATGGATGAAATTGAAAAGGGGCATGACAGAAATCAAACAGAACCTAGCGATAAAAAAGGTGACCAGGTAGAAGAAAAAAACAGACATGATCAAAGTATTGAAAAAATGGGACCCGGCAAGTGGTAAGAACTTACTAATCTTTTTCCGTTTTAGATTGTCCCTTTATGATAAATCATGTGATCAATCGAAATCATTTAACATGTAGCATGTAAATCTTCCTATGTTCCCCTTTCAAATATGTTTGATATAGCACGTTGTTTGGACTTAAATCATCTTCGTCAATCAACATGTACCAAATACTTATAACTAAGTGTACATTTTATATTTCACAATTTCACATTAACATTAAGATAATTATAAACTACCTTTGCTAAAAAAAATGTGTATTAATTACAAATGTATATAAAACGAACAGTTAAAAGCCAAATTATTATGATGTTATGGATGGTTAGTTTAAGGTTTGGTGGGTTGTTTTTTTTCTTGGCTTGTCAATATTGTGAAGTTTCACTTTTTCCCCTTATTAATATTGAAACGCGGTTTGTACTTTCTTTCTTTTTTTTTTATCTTTTCTTCTCTATTAAACCTGCGATATGTATAAATACATGAAATAGTTGCATTCGTTTAGGTTACAGAAAGTCATTTGATGCCTAGCAATTGTAGTTTGTCTTTTCGTGTCCTTTATATTTTGGTTATCATTTTATTAAACTTATGGTTTTCGAATGCTGCTTTTGTCTCTCTCTGTTAAAGCTTAAATGATCAATGTATTAAGGAAAGTGAAAATCGATAACCGCACTTGAAAGCGCAAAAAAGTATATACAAAAAAATGCTGGAACATGTTTTGTTGATCTACATCTTATAGTCCAAGTGAGGATTTCAGAACAGAGCGATACTAAGTTCATCTCTTGCACCTGTTTGATGTCGTTCAGGCTTCATTTATGTACTCAGGAGTTCACAGATTCGAAGTAAACTGACAGAATCAAGAGAATATTTGCAGAATAAATTTTAAAAATTGCCGATAATGTTATTTGGATATAAATAAATAATATATACAAGTTATTGAACTACGTGTTTATACACACGTTAAGATTTCTCTTAAATAACTTGACAGAAAGTTTTCAATAAGAAATTTCATGCAAAGTCACTTTTTGCTTACTGTCCGGTATGGGTTTTGTCAATTTGAGGACCGTACGGTGACTAACAGTACACATTTTTTTACTGGCTATGATGACAAAAGCTAGTGTTTTGTCCCAATGTTAAACACACTTCGGAAGCATACAATTTCTTCGGTCCAAATTTTATATTTGTTTAAGGAGACCAAGTTTAATGAATATAGAAAAATTCATTTGTTCTAATTTATTGGATGCCTTTGTTAATGATATATATTTGTTCGTTATTCTTTCATATCATATGTTTCGATCGTAAACGTTATTTTTTTTAGAAAAAAAAATGTTATACTAGTAATTACAACTTATATGTAAGGAAATGTATTAGATTTTATCTTTTTACATGAACCGATGGTTTATAAATATGGCAATATCATGGAATTTAAAGGATTCATATATACCATACCAAGCTTTGTTTTTTTTGCGAATCAACGGCCCGAATGTTTCGTGTTCATATGTATACCTTTCCAGGGCACTCAAATTCTGTTGTTTTCTTCGACTTGATTTTGGGTGCCCTTTGTGCCATCTTCGTTTTCATTTTAAGCAATTCCAAATGTTTAATACGAAGACGAAATATTGGTTTCAATTACGTATGTTTCTTTAGTTTTACAAGCAGACAACACGTGTAACTGTATGGAACGCCAAAACTGTCTTGTTATGACCATTTTCATTATATGATGTGCATTAACCTTTATATGATGTGCACTTGTCATTATATGATGTACAAACACCTTTATATGACGTGCAAATACAATGTATGCTTAAATTATGTGCAAGTATCTTTATATGATGTCCAAACATCTTTATATGATATGCAAATGTACTAATATGATTTGCAAATGTACTTATATGATGTGCAAATATACTTAGTTAACCGAGAGTTAAAATCATTCCTCAGTAAAGGACCTAAATAGCGTCCCCCGTCAATTATTAATTGGAATGAGTGTTATAATATCATCCACGACTCACTTCGTGCTTACTGTTTGAAATGGATAAAACGAGAAAAAGCTGACAAAAAATCTTTGGACTCTTTTTTTAGTTCAGTAATGAAGATAGTTGATATACGTATACAACATTTTAAAGAACATTTTACTCTTTACAACAACCATAAAAATCCTATTTCTCGTATCAAACATAAATAAAAGAACTAGCCAAGGAATATATTTTTGTCCCGGCTGATTAAGCTGCTAATAATATCATTATAGTTTGACGTAAATTTTACATTGAGATTCTGCAAAAGGAAATCACCAATTCACCAACATTCCAACTGACTTCATTTTCAGAAAACGATATCTGTAACAAAAATAAACTATTAGCTACTTCTTTACAAGCAGAACCAAATACAATGAAAGTCCCAACTATGTACTGGCTTCCGAAGCTACACAAATCACCTTACAAATATAGATTATTTCGTCTTCAAGTCATTGTTCCACTACTAAAGTGTCTAGTTTACTTACTAGTACACTTGGTACAATCAAAAACCTGATAATAAACTGTTCAAATAAGGCCTTTGAAAATAGTGGAATTAATTACTTTTGGAGTGTCAAAAACTCGTTGGAAGTACTTGATAAATTGCATTCATATACAATGTTTTGGTGATTTTGAATCTGTTCAAAGTTTTGATTTTTCTACCCTTTATACCACTTTTCCTCATATTCTTATTAAAAAAAATTCACACACCTAATTAAATGGGCATTTAAAAAGTCGGAATGCGAATACATGTGTTCAAACTCTTTTAGGTCATTTTTTAGTAGCAACAAACAAAAGAACTATGTCAATTGGACATGCTTTGATACTACAATGTATATCTGCCCTTGAATTTTTACTTGATAACATTTTTGTTCGCTTTGGAGATTCAGTATATCGTCAAGTTATCGGAATTCCAATGGGAACTAACTGTGCACCACTTATTGCTGACCTGTTTTTTGTATTGTTATGAGTAATTATTTATGACTTAAATCAGCAAAGACCCATCGAAACAACATCTTATACAAAAATTTAACAACACTTTTAGATATTTGGATGATACATTGACTCTCAATAATGACGACTTCGGTATGTATACTAAAGAAATTTATCCTGTTGAACTTACTTTAAATAAAGCTAATACTAACAAGGACCACTGTCCTTTCTTCGATCTTGATATATATATATCATTAACGGGAAGCTTAATACAAAAATTTATGATAAAAGAGATGATTTTTCATTTCCTATCGTTAATTATCCATTTTTAGATGGTGACGTTCCCTTGTCACCATCTTATGGTGTTTATATATCTCAACTTGTACGATTCACTCGTGTATGTAACAACGTATTAGATTTTAGCGAGAGAAATTTATGTATTACTGAAAAATTATTACACCAGGGTTTTCGATATCATAAACTAGTCAAAACATTTACTAAATTTTATCATCGGTATAAGGACATCATTCGTAAATATAACTCAACATGCAGACATCTTATACGTTCGGGTATTTCACATCCAATCTTTTATGGTAATATTCTTTACAAAGCACAAAAATGTCAGTATTCACCTCAAAAGCTAACAAAACCTTTAAACAGACTTATTAAGAAGGGATATAGTTACGACACTGTTATCAGGTCATTAAAAATTGCATATTTTGGCTTTAAATAAAGGCAGCAGTAGTATACCGCTGTTCGAAACTCATAAATCGATAGAGATAAAAACAAATCCGGGTTACAAACTAAAACTGAGGGAAACGCATCAAATATAAGAGGAGAACAACGACACAACAAAAACACAACATTAAAATGTAACACACACAGAAACGAACTATAATATAACAATGGCCATTTTCCTGACTTGGTACAGGACATTTTAAGAAAAAAATGGTGGGTTGAACCTGGTTTTGTGACATGCCAAACCTCCCGCTAATATTGATTCACTTATAGGGTCTTTGCATCGGAAATAAACACATTTATTTTAAAACCAGTTGTTGGCATGACACGGGTTATGTTCTTCTCATATATTTTATGACGGTATAATACTAAACCCCTAACAGGAAGGATTATGCCTGATATTCATATGATGAAGACATAATCTTTCAATCAGTTTGATTGAGGTCTGGAGCTGGCATGTCAGTAACTGCTAGTAGTCTGTTATTATTTATGTATTATTGTCATTTTGTTTATTTTCTTTTGTTTCCCATTCTGACATCGGACTCGGACTTCTCTTATACTGAATTTTACTGTGCGTACTGTTGTGCGTTTGTTTTTTCTACATTGGCTAGAGGTATAGGGGGGAGGGTTGAGATCTCAAAAAACATGTTTAACCCCGGCGCATTTTTGAGCCTGTCCCAAGTCAGGAGCCTCTGGCCTTTGTTAGTCTTGTATCATTTTTAATTTTAGTTTCCTGTGTATAATTTGGAGTTTAGTATGACGTCCATTATCACTGAACTAGTATACATATTTGTTTAGGGGCCAGTTGAAGGACGCCTCCGAGTGCGGGAGTTTCTCGCTGCATTGAGGACCCATTGGTGGCCTTCGGCTGTTGTCTGCTCAATGGTCGGGTTGTTGTCTCTTTGACACATTCCCCATTTCCATTCTCAATTTTATAATCTTTCAAGAGATCTGGAGCTGGCATGTCAGTAACTGCTAGTAGTCTGTTGTTATTTATGTATTATTTGTTTATTTTCTTTTGTTTCCTATTCATACATCGGACTCGGACTTCTCTTATACTGAGTTTGACTGTGCGTTCTGTTGTGCGTTTGTTTTTTCTACATTGGCTAGAGGTATAGGGGAGGGATGAGATGTCAAAAAACATGTTTAACCAAGCCGCATTTTTGCGCCTGTCCCAAGTCAGGAGCCTCTGGCCTTTGTTAGTCTTGTATCATTTTTAATTTTAGTTTCCTGTGTATAATTTGGAGTTTAGTATGACGTCCGTTGTCACTGAACTAGTATACATATTTGTTTAGGAGCCAGCTGAAGGACGCCTCCGGGTGCGGGAGTTTCTCGCTACATTGAAGACCCATTGGTGGCCTTCGGCTGTTGTCTGCTCTATGGTCGGGTTGTTGTCTCTTTGACACATTCCCTATTTTTATTCTCAATTTTATTTTATTAAATGATTTGCAAAGATAATTATATGATATGCAAAGATCATTATATGATGTGCAAAGATCATTATACGATGTGCAAATATACTTATATGGTGTGCAAACATCTTTATATGATGTGGTTCTGTCATTATATTATGTGCTTGTAATCTAATATAATGTGGTTCGATTTACTTCATTATATGATGTCGAAACGTCATTACATGATGTGCTTTCATCGTCGTTATGGTCAATGATCATGATTACAATTAGAATGATTACTGTCTACGTCATAACTGATTATGATCTGCTTCTACGGAATTTATATAAACGCGGCTCAAATCTGTAGCTATCGTTTGGAAAATGGAGAGAAAAACCTTGACATGATACCTCGATTTAAAATTAAAAAAAAATTAAAATAAAAAAAACACACACAAGACATTGTTGGAAAATTGTCAAATTATGAATTGCAAAGATTAGTTTTAATCGATGGGTCTATAATAATGAACATACAGCGTCTGCAATAATGAACATATGGGGTCTACAATAATGAACATACGGGGTCTAAAATAATGAACATACGGTTTACGTTATCAAATTAAAAAAATAGTTCTTTTATGACCTGCTCTATGCTCATTTTAACAAATGTTTGGCATTCAGCGTTCCTGATGAAGGTAAATCAAGAAAAGCGCTTCGGACGCATGAAATTATTAAACGTGTTGTTTTCAATTTTTTAACAAGGGTATTAGGCTTATATTTGTCATATCTTTATACCTAGCGTTAGCGTTTTTTTTATAAGAAATAAATACTTGAATGTCCAGTATGTTCAATCTACAAAGTATTTGGTAAATTTTGCCTTGTTGATTATTTTTGCTGTGCCAGTTTTTCTTTATATATCATTTTTCTCAAGATAGACACAAAAATAGACAAAAATTGGACATTGATAGGGTAATGAATAATATAATGGACCGGTCATTTGCAACCCCATAAAGAGGGAATAGGAAGAAATTAAGGGGGCCTTTATTTTAAAAATTTTTTTTTAATAGAATGGTGGTATTCAATTGTTTATTGACAAATAGATTTGCCGCCGTATAATGTTATGGCGATGTGGTTTTCCGTAAATACTTTGTTGCAAGACAATAACTGTTTAGAAATAAGGGGCCAAAACGGGACCAAAACAAGCAATTCTTAGGGTTCTTTGATATGCTGAATCTGACAATATATTTAGATTTTTGATATTGGACAATATAATTAGTGATATCCAATTTTAACTTTTTGAAATCTTAGACCACATTCATTATGTGTCACAAACCTATGATGTGTCAGATATTTAATAATATCAAAATTCAGACCTGTATCGAGCTTGAATGGTGTGTCCATACTTGCCCTTACTGTACAGGGTTCGACCCTCATCGTACACCCCCCTCCCACCATTTAAAAATAACAGTTTTGACTCGAAAGACGTCACTTTTTTACGCCTCGCTCTGATAGCCTCAACTGTTAAATCCTTATTTTCAACAATTTCTTCTAGCAGAGTATTTTTCATCTGAAACCAGTAATATTGAATGAAGGTGTGGTTAATATCGATGAGACCATAACCGGCATATCCAAATTAAGTTCCAAGTCGCAAACAACTTCCACACTTGAAGTTCTAGATCCACTATTGACGTGTTATATTAAACTTATAATGCAGTAGAAATTTCATGCGTTTTTTTTGTTGTTGTTTTAATGAAATTTGTGTGTAATTATTCGCTAGCGTTTTTTTTTTTGGGGGGGGGGGGGGGGGGAGGGGGGGGGAAATGTTTATAAATAATATAATTTATATGTCTTTGTAAAGAGATCTTGATTGTTTTTTTTTTTTCCTATTTCAAATTGTTTCTCTATAGATAAGTTATCAAGATAATAGGCAATAAAACAACAAAACTTATAAGAATCTATTGTAGTTTTCAAGATAAACGCAACATATTTAAAGCCACCATCGTAAAACTTCACTTAGAAAAATTTAAAACACAGCTCTCTATCAGGCCTCAGTAAACAATACATAAATGCAGTGTTTTTATGTTCATTTAGACACCAATCTAATTAAATTACAGATATTGTGTGTCCAAGCTATGCTTACGCTGATCTGAAAACGCTCCATTCTATTTTCCGTTTAAAGACTGTCCATTGGGATTCTCTGGTTTTGTCGGATTTATATACACCTTCAAAAATGTGAAGGCTGAACTTCATTGGCTGATGTAATATTTACCAGGACAGAAAGTAAAATGAAGTGTTGTCAGATCCTTGTACCGAGTTTAAGGTCATCCCGTATCTCTTTCAATCCATTTGGGAAGGGGGGGGGTGCTCGATGGCCGAGTGGTTTAAGTAGTCGAACTACTGTATTTCTAGCCTGTAAACACTTAGGTTGTGAGTTCGAATCCCACACGTTGCAGGTAAGCTCGACTTCAATATTAATTGAATAGAGTTATTAGTTTTCCTACCGAAAGTCGGCAGTTCTCTCCGGGAACTTCGGCTTCCTCCATCAATATAAACTCACCGCCACGAAATTGCATCATAGTGTTGAAAGCGGCATTAAACACCAATCAATCAACAAATTAATCAACCAATCATCCATTCCGGTATAACTATGCAAGAATAGATAATTTTGTAGCTATCGTTATGAAGTATTTCTAAACCGACTTTGAGTTCATTGGTGTCTTTTGCAATGAATAGAAATAAGAAGATGTTGTATGGGTGCCAATATGACAACTCTGCATCCCAGTCATAATGTGTAAAAAGTAAACAATTATAGTTCAAATTACGGCCTTCAACACGGCGCCTTTGCTCAAACCGAACAGCAAGCTATAAATAAGGGCCCCAACATTTGTTTTATCATATTTTCACCGCAGCCGGGAAATTCTTTAACTATCTCCTGTATTAATTGATCTTAATCTTCCTCCGAAATGTTTGAAACGTTAATTTTTGTTAAATTACACTGTCTCACTTTATCTTTAAAATGCAATTCACTTGCAATAGCAACACATTTCAGCCGGCATTATAGTAACTCCGCAGAAGCAGATCAGAATCAATTATGACGTAGACAGTAATCATTCTAATCGTAATCATGTTCATTGACCATAACGACGATGAAAGCACATGATATAATGACGTTTCGACATCATATAAAGAAGTAAATCGAACCACTTGATATAAGATTACAAGCACATAATATAATGACACAACCACATCATTTAAAGATGTTTGCACATAATATAAGGGAAAATGCACATCATATAAGTACATTTGCACATCATATAAGTATACTTGCACATCATATAAGTATACTTGCACATCACATAAGTATATTTGTACATCATTAAAGTATATATGCACATCATATAAGTATGTTTGCACATCATATAATTATGCTTGCACATCATATAAGAATGTTTGCACATCATATAAATATATTTGTACATCATTATAAGTATATATGCACGTCATATAAGTATGTTTGCACATCATATAATGATGCTTCACACCATATAAGGATATTTGCACATCATATAAGGATATTTGCACATCATATAAAGGTTTTTGCACATCATATAATGACAAGTGCAAATGAGATAAAGATAAATGCACATCATATAATAAAAATGAGCATAGCAAGACAGTTTTGGCGTTCCATGTTACTGCATTATATCTGTGTTGATATACATTTTAAGTAAAAATTGACGATAGAAAGATCAGATAATTTCTATGATTTTCAATAAACCAACTTGTACAATCATGAAAAATAGATGTTTTTATGCCCCATTTATGACGTTATATTTTCTGGTCTGTGGGTCCGTTCGTTCGTTCGAACGTCCGTCCGTTGGTCCGTCCGCGTCCGTTCGTCCGTCCGTCTGTCCCGCTTCAGGTTAAAGTTTTTTCAAGGTAGTTTTTGATGAAGTTGAAGTCCAATCAATCTTGAAACTTAGTCACATGTTCCCTTTGATATGATCTTTCTAATTCTAATGCCAAATTAGAGTTTTGACCCAATTTCACGGTCCACTGAACATAGAAAATAATAGTGCGAGTTGGGCATCCGTGTACTATGCACACATTCTTGTTTACAAAAAATGCTGCAAATTTGACAATAATTCAACTCGAGTAAAAAACTTCTAATTTGAATCTTATATTTGGATTGAGAATTCGAGTTGAAATTCGAGTTATTTGATATGGGTTTATATTAAAGTTTCTATCGCAGATCCAGGGCTTTTGGTCGGACTTCGAAAAGGGAGCAGAGAGGCATGCGTACATTAATTCAGATCTGCAGTCAAAATGAGAAAAATGAAACCAAAACATTATTTTTTAACGTAAAGGGAATGTTCTCCGCTCAATGGTGTCATTCACATTTCATTTGTACTCATATGGTGAAGATAAAATCCTTCCGGTGTAACAAAAGAGCAAGCAAAATGTATCAAACTGACAAAGTCATGTCAATACAAATTAAGATTGACCAAATAAATAGCTAAAGACTGAGCAACACGAACCATATCAAAAATGAGGAATGATCTCTGGTGCTCCGGAGGTAGACTCAAGCTAGCAGACAATCGCTAGCAGCCACTCCGCTAGCAGCCAGTTTTCAGATATGTCTATAAACCCAAAAGTTGCATGAGATTCAAACTTACTAAAACGTTTTTATTTTATATAACCAAAACAATATCTGTTTTAACTTGAATTTAGCAGTCGAAAACATAATTCAATGAATTTTTAAATTTCATTTCCTGTTCAATATTTTAAAAACAATATTGTGTGCTTTCAACATCGTGCTGCACGCTTTAAAACTTCAACTGTCAAAATGAAATTATTTAAATATGGCCAAATATTCTTGTTACATGGTATCGATTTTTCCATCAGAAAAATTTTGTTCGATATTGTTTGAAATAGCTTTCCATATAATATTAGTTCCTAAAAAGTAACAATATTTCTACGCTACAACAAGTCAAAGTTGTGTTCGTACTTTAATACTTTCATGTCAGCCAAATCTGTTTTAGCTAATCATTCTTTTTCTATAACAATGGGTTTCGCTTAGTTTTGATGATACGCAGGGTTTATTTTTAGTAATCAAAGTATGGCGTGCAGGGACATTACTAATTAGCTATATTACCAATTCAAAAAAAAAAAAAATCCGTGCTATACCCCACCTGGATATTTAAGTCAAGCATGCCTAAGGGTCCCAACTTTCATTTGCATCTAGTGTGGAAAAAAGTATTGCCGTAGGAAAATTTTTATTAACTTTGAAAGTTAGGGTAGGGTAGGGTGTCGGACCCGAACTTTGGACCAATTTAAAAAAAAATCCATGCTATACCCCACCTTGATATTTTAGTCAAGCATGCCTAAGGGTCCAAACTTTCATTCACATCTAGTGTGGAAAAAAGTATTGCCGTAAATTTTTTTTATTAACTTTAAAAGTTAGGGTAGGCCTAGGGTAGGGTGTCGGATCCCAACTTTGGACCAATTTTTAAAAAAAATCCGTGCTATACCCCACCTGGATATTTTAGTCAAGCATGCATATGCCTAAGGGTCCAAACTTTTATTTGGACCCTTAAGCATGCTTGACTAAAAAATCCAGGTAGGGTATAGCACGGATTTTTTAAAAAATTGGTCCAAAGTTGGGGTCCGACCCCCTACCCCACCCTAACATTACAAGTTAATAAAAAATTTCCTAAGGCAATACTTTTTTCCACACTAGGTGCAAATGAAAGTTGGGACCCTTAAGCATGCTTGACTAAAAAATCCAGGTGGGGTATAGCACGGATTTCTTTTAATATTGGTAATATAGCTAATTAGTAATATCCCTGTACACCATACTTTGATTACTAAAAATAAACCCTGCGTGTCATCAAAACTGCGCGAAACCCATTGTTATAGAAAGAGAATCGTTCGCTAAAACAGATTTGGCTGACATGAAAGTATTAAAGTACTAACGCAACTATGAATTCTTGTAGCGTAGAAATATTGTTACTTTTTAGGAACCATTTTACATGATGCCGAGAAAATGGAAAGCTATTCCACACAATATCGAACAAAAATTTTCTGAAGGAAAAGTAAGAAAATTTGGCCAATATTTAAATAATTTAATTTTGTCAGTGTTGACAGTTGAAGTCTTAAAGCCTGCAGCACGATGTTGAAAGCACATAATATTGTTTTTAAAATATTGAACAGGAAATGAAATTTCAAAATTCATTGAATTATGTTTTCGACTGCTAAATTCAAGTTATACATGTATTGTTGTGGTTATATAAAACAAAAACGCTTTAGTTAGTTTGAATCTTATGCAACTTTTGGGTTTATAGACTTATCTGAAAACTGGCTGCTAGCGGAGTGGCTGCTAGCGAGTGGCTGCTAGCTTGAGTCTAGCGATTCAGTCAGGCGTCGGCGTCGACGTCGTCAACATTTATTTTCAGTGTGTGGTTTAAGTTTTATTTTTTACATGAATAATTTTGTCAAACCTTTGTGGATTTTTTTAAAATTTGGACAGAAGCTTTTTATGACCAAAATCCAGTATCCATAGCAAAATCTTGAAAATATCTATTTTTCATGTTCCTGTATTTTTCTGCTAAATGAACTTAAGAGATTTTACAGTCAATATTACGATATAGACTAAGGTTAATTGTTTTATTCGTCAATAACTTTGAAAAATCTTCACCATCTTCTTGTATTTAATGAAAATTGGACACATAGAAACATCTTATTATAAAAATAGTTTGTTTTTGCATCAACATGTAGATACAATATGTGTTTAAAGTTTGTTACACATTCATTACTTGGTTAATCCTTCATATAAATTTAAGAATTTGCCAGAAGCTTTTTTTATGATAAAGAGATAATGTCTGAATCTAAATTTTGAAAAAAAGAATATTTGAAAAAAATATATATATTTTTTTCATTTTTGATATTTTAATGATAGATGGACTTTTTGATAGATTTTTGCAGTATACATTTACCGACATGATAAACTTGTAAACAACCATGGAATGTTCTAAACCTTGGACTGAAGCCAAGCTCAATAATATAGCTTAACTAAAAACGTGTTTTGTTGTTGTTTTTTTTTTGTACTGACAAATTGACTTACTTTTTCCAGACAACATTACACTTTAACACTGACAGCCGCCATCGCATATGTTTTGGGTCCTCCTACCTCTTCGATATTTAAGAGCTAGAGTCTATTTAAAAGATCATATTAGTACAAAAAAAGGTCATTTATTAATAACCTGTCTCGGGCGACAATCATGCTTTTCTATTCAAATATAGTAATTAGAAGATTAACAACTATAAGTCACCGTACGGCCTTCAACAATGATTAAATCCCATACCGCATAGTCACCTTAACATGGCCTCGAAATCATAAATGTTCAACAATTCAAACAAGAAAACTTACGGCCGCATCTAGGTACAAATGAGGAACAAAAAACAAAATAATGGATTTTTTTCTGCTTTTAAATCTAATTGAGCTGGACAGTATTTGCATTGAATATGTACTTTAGATCAAAAAAATCTGCGACTATTTTTTTTTTTCAGCACCGTTATGTAGTGGTCTAGGCACTTCATAGTACATTCCTCAATAACAACGATTCCTGGATTAAAGAAAAATATCTTCAAAGTGTATCTTCGTCAAACATGTATTCTGGGCAATTATCTGAGAACTAGTGTCGAGGAGACTAATTATATATACAATCATATAAATATCGATGCAACAGCTGCTGGAACTAGCATGTTTCTGAGTAAAGCTTAATCGCAGAAAAAAAAACGAATCATGGACAGCATTCTAATGTACATACTTGTACAGGTCTATAACAATCTAAATAACTTAAAAAGAAAACGATAATCTCTATCATATACTGAAATCAATTATAAAATTTCCCTATTTAACACAGTTGATCTCCAAATGAATTAGAATTTGGCATATTGTAAGAACAGTAGTATATACATCGTACATGACATAATGACACATTATTATGAAAATATGCTCATTTTAAAAAGATATAGAAATTTCACAAGATGACTATTGGTATCTGAGTTTATTCCCATCTGAAATTTTTACCTTTTTATAAAGCATAAAATTGTACAGTAGTAAATCTACATAAAAACAGATTTTGCCATTTGTAAGAACAGTATAAAAAGGAGCAGTCAAGCGTTATGAAAATCCCAGATGATTTGATACAGAACTTTCATTAAATTTTTAAAGTCAATTACGAGTATATGAATGTAATCTCAACTTGAAACATGTGAAAAAAAAAAATCAAATATAAGTTTATAACAATTAAGAGCAAAAAATCTTTATGAAAATAAAGTTTGCTACTTTTAAGGACATATTGAAAATAGCTTTCAAGTGTTATGAAAATCCCATTTTTCTAGGACCATATTAATGATGTTTAGATTGATTCTCATTTCGAATGTCGTGGTTTTTTAATTCTACTTTGAATTTTGATTACATTTCGAACTGTCATGTTCAGATTATTCCAAAGTTAAAGGTGACTTTGACGATGGAAGTTTTTAACGACCTGGACTGGCTATTCTTCCCTTGCACGGTCGGCCCTGGCTTGCGCCTTATTGGGCATTTAAATACTTTAATTTATAAAGGTGATTCGGGTGTCTTTCTCCATCTTGGATTTCGAAGTAGCAGATACAAATTGGCCTAGATCTTTAATGAAATTTGCAAATTTTGAGAGTATTATGTAATTCATGTGTAAGAATTTTGATGTAAATATAGAAAATTACGTGTTTTATCATATTTACGGCTGTATTTTCTAAAAACAACACAACATTTGTGTTAGATTCATTTTTTTTTTAACTTTGCCAAATAAGGGGAGATATCTCAGACAGTAGGATAGATCATAACTCAGATAGATTAATTTTAAAATAGAAAGTGTTGTGAGTTTACCTATTTTAATAAGTAGCAAAAACAACGAGTTCGGTGACCCCATTTATTTCTTGTTCTTATCTGAAAGCATGTTATAAGAGCTATTTTCTCATATTTTATCTTAAAATTCTATGGTGTAGTTTTCTTTTTATCACACAAAATTGGATTGTTCATGCATAATCTATACAAAATCTGACAATTTTACACAACATATTGTGTGAAAAGAAGTCTGGTGACCCATACGTTTTATTATATTAATTTTTTGAAACTAGCATTACAAAATTTAAACTTCTTTTTGACAAATTATTAAAAGATTCTATGGATGTTAATTAAGATCCCCCCCCCCCCCCCCCCCCCCGCAGTCATATTAATTTTTGAGGAGATAAATGATTGGGAAGTCAGTGTCAGTCTGCAAAATGGTAAAATAATATCTTGTCCATTTCGCACGGGATATTGTGTTGTACTTTGAATTTTAGGGGGTACAAGGCTTCATAAATATTCAGGGGCATTATTATTCTGAATTTTATTAAACAACAATTATTGTAGTTTTCTTCTTTTTCTTCGTTCTTCTGACGTTCCCCAACCAACCTTTTTTAAGACAGTCTCAGGAATGTGTGAAAACAGGTAAACCTGTTACAATTCGTGCAGCTTGAAGTTGTAGCTGTTCTAATTTAATTGATAACCTTTTCCGCAATTGTCCCATACTAATTTCAGTTGCAGATTCGAAAATTAATCTAATAAATTCTAGATATAATTTTTCCAAATTTTGTCGGCTAAGTTGATATTTGAGTTTTTGCAGTATATTCAGATGCTTTTTAACACTATTTAATATATTTTCAACATGGTTGTTCAAATTTGCGTCACTTCTAAACGTAACCCCTAGATGCTTATGAGATCGCACAATTAATATTATTTTTGTTGTTGTTATTTTTCATAGTAAAATTTAGGTCTTGTATTTCATTTTTTGAGAACATCATTATTTCTGGGGTTTTTTTCAGGATTGAAAGACACAAGCCACTTTCATGACCATTCATCCAGCTGTCTCAGGTCACGACTCACAACTGATTGTATAAGTTCCTCGTCATGACCTTAGTAACTGAATGAAGTGTCGTCTGCAAATAGTTTGCATAGAAAAGTTTACTGTTCAGCAATATCGTTAATATATATAATAAACAATAAAGGACCAAGAACTGACCCTTTGGGTACACTAGCTGAAACATTGCAAAAAGTAGAGGATGATTGCTTAATGATAACCTTTTGTTTCTTTGATAAAAGTAGCTAGTGAACCAATTTAGCAGATTTCCCTCAATGCCATATGCTTTCATTTTATGTAGTAAATCAATGTAAACCAATATGTAGTAGGGGTCAACTGAAGCCCACCGCCGAGGGCAGGATTTTCTCGCTGTGTGGAAGACCCATTGGTGGCATTCGGCTGTTTTCTGCTTTTTGGTCGGGTTGTTGTCTCTTTGACACATTCCCCATTTCCATTCTTAATTTTAAATCGCTGAATGTATTTTTAGATACATGTATGTACCAATGTTTCATGACGATCATAGATTGCAATTTATTATTGATTTTAAGTTCAAGTTTTGGTACGGTAGGTAAAATACAGAATCAGTGGTGTCGCAATTGTTGTCGCCTTAAATGTGGGAACTTGGGGATTTTATTTTTTTTACAAAAAAATACAATACAATACAATATGCTTTATTTAAAAACACTCCGTCACATTCACATGTGAAACAAGAGGTAAATACATACAAAATACAATCACATAAGTATCTGCTTTACACGTCTTATAAGCTAAACATGCTGTCTTTAAGATTTAGACCAATTATAAGAAGCTTTGAGCCAGGATAATGTTAGAGGTAGATCATTTATATCAAACTCAGCGTGATTGTCTTTTGAAAGTTAAATAAATTCATACCACATAAGCATATCACATAAAAATTTCAGTCTGAACATCCATGTAACAGTTGCCGCTATACAGCGCTCTTCTATCCAACGAAGTGTGGGCATTTTGATTAATGCGTGCCATCAGAGCAACACCATGCAATGTTGATGATAGATGATGTAAATAAAATGTAAAATGATTTATAAGTTCACTTCACCGATACACTTTTTAGAAAGTTGAAGTGACCAATTTTAATGATAAATTATTTTGACTGATTTGTGTCTTATATACTTTTCTCTATTGTTTCAAAGTAAGAAGGCATTATCGGCATTTGAAACTGATTTTTTTCCCAAGAGAGTAACTGTTATTTATAGTGAAGAACAACATTATATATTTACATGAAGTCAAAAAAATATTACAATATTGATAAAATTTAACCTTTTTCGATTTAATGTTAATTTTCTGTACTGAAAATATTTTACAATAACGGTCTTTAGAATCGAGTACAGGGGAAACATAATCTTTTCTAATCTATCTCAAGCTACCGTTGTTTTTACAGTCAATGATATTTTATGATTGGTAAATATTACAGTGGTGAACACCTGAGTTTAAAAAAAAGTGTATGAAAACTAAGGACTATCAGTAAAAAATCAGAAAAAATTAAAACACCAATATTCTACTTAAAGAGAACTCCCCGTAAAAAAAAAATTACAGTAACAGAAACCTTGATCCGCCCATGTACTATTTCCCATCAGTGACAAAACAAATTGAATTTATTGGAATATCCAATAAAACATTTAAACAAAACTTGACTGCATGTGTCCGAAGCGTTTTTCTGTATTTATTTGCATCCGGAACACTCAAAGCTTCAGTATTTGAAAGCCAATTATATATACATGTACGAACTGAAACAATTGAAAAGGTGTAGTGCCAAAAGTGACGTAAACAATAGCAAAATCCATCTAAGGTCAACTTTGCCTGAGGGTGTTGAAACCTAGGTTTCTTTATAATCCATATGCATGTATGAATGGCCTATTTTAAATGATTGCTTATTGGTAGCTAAACGTCCAGTTGCAAATATTTCATGATTGTTCAGGACGATGACGATAACAAAATAAAAATAAATACAATAGGTAGGTCCTATAATACAGTCCGTTCAGAATGAGGGTCGGCAAAATTTAGATCGCCACTGGAAAACGAGTCGTATATTGGATAGGGGCATAAATTTTGCCTTGAAACAGGCAACCATGCAACGAGTTGTTGCGGGGGTTTTAAACGTGTAGAGAGCGTGACACTCTCTCTTCACGACCCATTCTGGCTGGACGTAGCCGCGTACTTGTACTTTGCTCAAAGTTTAATGTCGTACGATAACTTTAAAATACGCAATTAAAAAATACGGAACTGTAATTCTTTAATATAAAAATCAAATATCTCGTTTCCTTTTATTCGCTATTTATAACCAGATGCGGATTAAGGGGGGAAGGGGGCTCCCCCACCCCTAATGGAGCTACATATATGGTAAATGGATATACTTTAAACAAGCATCAGTCGAAACGTTGGCTAACTACGCCCCCATCTTTCGTTGAGGCATCAATTTCAAATATACTATTAATAACCACATTTACATTTGTACAGCAGTAATCACAAAGTTGACAATTAATTTCTGCATATTGTTAGAGATTCAAAGTATGTCAAAATCATGTCTTACTAATTACTTTTTCCAACTTAAAGAAACATATTTCTCATTTTCATCCAATAGATCAAACAAGTTAGCCTCTTGTTTTAAATAAAATTTAGTTTTTCAGAATACAATCATTTTCTTTTTGATTTGTTTTGGTAAATTTAATTTCGTTTCGTTCCATTCTTATTCCGTTTAGCACTTGTAACAGGTACAAACTTTATACCTTTCCCCTTTCCTATGTTTTAATAAGAAATAAAAAAATATTCAAACTTTCAAAAAGCGAAATGATCAAAACTACACGTTATGTTTAGTATTTTTAAAGTTTGAATAAAGATCTAAACTATTAAATTTTAAAACGAATTTTAGAAATTTTAGAATTTTAATATTTGGTGAAATTTTCAAGATTAAATTTTTTTTTTTTTTAATTTAGAATGTTGGTTTTTTAAAGAAATGACCAAAAAATAAAAAAAAAATAAAATTTAAAAACTTTTATGAAGTTTGAATTGTTTAAAAGTGTCACACGGACCGCAATAAATAGCCGCTACCGGTCAATAAAATGCTCCGCAAGCACAGATACGACCGCAGAGGTCGAACCCTGAACATTTGGGGCAAGTATGGATACAACATTTAAGCTTGATACAGCTCTGAATTTGGACTGTGATTAAATATTTGACACAGCATAGGTTTCTGACACAGAATGAATGTGGTCTAAGAACTTAAAAATTTTAAATTGGACATTTCCTTATAATGGCCCAATATCCAAAATCTAAATACATGGTTAGAATTTTCAGCATTTTAAAGAACCCCAAGAATACAATTTTTGATGAAATCAAACAAAGTTAACCCTTTTGACCTCAATGTGGACCAATTTGATAACGGGGCCCCAAAAAAATAATTAAATACATGGTTAGATTCAGCATATCAAAGAACACCATATATCTAATTTTTGTTGAAATCAAACAAAGTTTAATTTTGGACCCCGATTTGGACCAACTTAAAAACTGGGCCCATAATCAAAAATCTAAATATATGTTTAGATTCAGCATATCAAAGAACCCCAAGAATTCAATTTTTGTTAAAAATCAAACTAAGTTTAATTTTGTACCCTCGCCCCTTAATGTAGACCAATTGGAAAACGGGACCAAAAATTAAAAATCTAAATACACAGTTAGATTTGGCATATCAAAGAATTCATTTTTTGATGAAATCAAACAAACTTAAGTTTAATTTTGGATCCTTTGGACCTCAATGTGGACCAATTTAAAAACGGGACCCAAAATCCAAAAACTTAATACACGGTTAAATTTGGCATATCAAAGAACCCTATATATTCAATTTTTGTAGAAATCAAACAAAGTTTAATTTTGGACCCCGATTTGGACAAACTTGAAAACTGGGCCCATAATTAAAAATCTAAATACATGATTAGATTCAGCATATCAAAGAACCCCAAGAATTCAATATTTGTTAAAATCAAACTAAGTTTAATTTTGGACCCTTTGGACCTGAATGTAGACCAATTGGAAAACGGGACCAAAAATTAAAAATCTAAATACACGGTTAGATACGGCATATCAAAGAACCCAAATAATTCAATTTTTGATGAAATCAAACAAAGTTTAATTTTGGACCCTTTGGACCTCAATGTGGACCAATTTGATAACGGGGCCCAAATCCAAAAACTTAGTACACGGTTAGGTTCAGCATACCAAAGAACCCCATATATATTTAATTTTTGTTGAAATTAAACAAAAAAGTTTAATTTTGGACTCGTATTTTGACCAACTTGAAAACTTGGCCCATAATCAAAAATCTAAATACATGTTTAGATTCAGCATATCAAAGAACCCCAAAAATTCAATTTTTGTTAAAATCAAACTAAGTTTAATTTTGGACCCTTTGGACCTTAATGTAGACCAATTTGAAAACGGGACCAAAAATTAAAAATCTAAATACACGGTTAGATTCGGCATATCAAAGAACCCCAAGAATTCAATTTTTGTTAAAAACAAACAAAGTTTAATTTTGGACCCTTTGGACCTCAATGTGGACCAATTTAAAAAACTGGGCCCAAAATCCAAAAACTTTATACACGGTTAGATTCAGCATATTAAAGAACCCCAAGAAT